>NW_022263245.1:87500-126170 GCF_002021735.2 Oncorhynchus kisutch
TCAAATCAAATTGTTTTAGTCACATGTACCGAAAACAACAGACCTTACAATGAAATGCTTACTTACGAGCCCCTAACCAACAATGCAGTTTAAAAAAATAACAGACCTTACAGTGAAATGCTTACTTACGATCCCCTAACCAACAATGCTGTTTAAAAAAAAACAAGAATAAGAAATAAGATTAACAGTGTCAGTGGTCCTGTCTAGGTGTGTCAGCAGTCCTGTCTAGTTGAGCGTGTGTGTGTGTGTGTGTGTGTGTGTGTGTGTGTGTGTGTGTGTGTGTGTGTGTGAGAGAAAGAGCGAGAGCATGTCGTGTGTGTGTGTGCCTGTGTGTGTGGCTCCTCTAATGCAGTGAGACAGAGTGAAAATAAATCTGGGTCTAGAGCAAGAAGGACGCTGGCTCCCTTTCAGGACATATGTCCCACAACAGAGGGCCAGTGCCATCTCCCCCTGCCCTCAGTGATCCTCCATGGTCCCTACCAAGACTAGCCAGCCTTCCATGTCTGCCAGAGAGAACCTTAGCCTGGGAGAGTCTGTCTGTAAGGCAGTGGGGTATTCATGGATCAACCAATGGTTAAAGCATAGTCATGCAGGTAAACTATAGTCACTAGTGCTGTTACAGTAAACACTATGTTGCAATTCTGACTCTGAGTCCATTTTTCAGATGTATGTTTGGCAGAGAGGGATAAATACAGACACGTTTGTCAGTAGGAGAAAACCTTTCTGTTTCTGTCACTGCGACCACACCACTCCACATGCTGCAAGACAGAAATGTCACACAGAAAACAAACATTCCTAAGTACTGCTTTAAACTGGATCTATCACGACACAAGATGAGACCCAGATGCAGACACAGGAGGCATATGGTTGGAGTTTTACAATCTTTATTAATCCAAAGGGGTAGGCAAGAGAATGGTCGTGGACAGGCAAAAAGGTCAAAACCAGATCAGAGTCCAGAAGGTACAGAGTGGCAGACAGACTCGTGGTCAAGGCAGGCAGAACGGTCAGGCAGGCGGGTACAAGGTCCAGAAACAGGCAAGGGTCAAAACCGGGAAGACTAGAAAAAGGATAATGCAAAAGGCAGGAGAACAGGAAAACCGCTGGTTGACTTGGAAACATACAAGACGACTGGCACAGAGAGACAGGAGACACAGGGATTAATACACTGGGGGAAATAATCAACACCTGGAGGGGGTGGAGACAATCACAAGGACAGGTGAAACAGATCAGGACGTGACAGGATCTGCTTTAGCTGAATCAAAAAGGTAACACTCAACCAAACTGGATAACTGGTGATATCTGGTGAGGAAGGGCCTCGGCTGATATAGCTGTGTTCCTTGGTATCCTTGTACCATGTAGCGCCAGCTGTGTTATTTGTGTCAGAAGTCCTGTCTAGTTGAGTCAGTGGTCATATCGAGTTGAGTCAGTGGTCCTGTCTAGGTGTGTCAGCAGTCCTGTCTAGTTGAGTCAATGGTCCTGTCTAGGTGTGTCAGCAGTCCTGTCTAATTGAGTCAGCAGTCCTATCTAGTTGAGTCAGTGGTCCTGTCTAGGTGTGTCAGCAGTCCTGTCTAATTGAGTCAGCAGTCCTATCTAGTTGAGTCAGTTGTCCTGTCTAGATGTGTCAGCAGTCCTGTCTAATTGAGTCAGCAGTCCTATCTAGTTGAGTCAGTGGTCCTGTCTAGGTGTGTCAGCAGTCCTGTCTAATTGAGTCAGCAGTCCTATCTAGTTGAGTCAGTGGTCCTGTCTAGGTGTGTCAGCAGTCCTGTCTAATTGAGTCAGCAGTCCTATCTAGTTGAGTCAGTGGTCCTGTCTAGGTGTGTCAGCAGTCCTGTCTAATTGAGTCAGCAGTCCTATCTAGTTGAGTCAGTGGTCCTGTCTAGGTGTGTCAGCAGTCCTGTCTAACCTGGCCCGGGTATCCTGGAAGGATATTGACCTTATCCCGTCAGTAGAGGATGCCTGGTTGTTCTTTAAAAGTGCTTTACTCACCATAAGCATGCCCCATTCAAAAAAAATGTAGAACTAAGAACAGATATAGCCCTTGGTTCACTCCAGACTTGACTGCCCTTGACCAGCACAAAAAACACCCTGTGGCGTACTGCATTAGCATCGAATAGTCCCCGCGATATGCAACTTTTCAGGGAAGTCAGGAACCAATACACACAGTCAGTTAGGAAAGCAAAGGTTAGCTTTTTCAAACAGAAATTTGCATCCTGCAGCACTAATTCCAAAATGTTCTGGGACACTGTAAAGTCCATGGAGAATAAGAGCCTCTCCTCCCAGCTGCCCACTGCATTGAGACTAGGAAACACTGTCCCCACTGATAAATCCATGATAATTGAGAATTTCAATAAGCATTTCTCTACGGCTGGCCATGCTTTCCACCCCAACCAACAGCTCTGCACCCCCAACAGCTCTGCGACCTATATGCTCTCGTTGGCTGGTCCTCTCTACATATTTGTCGCCAAACCCACTGGCTCCAGGTCATCTATAAGTCTTTGCTAGGTAAACCTCCACCTTATCTCAGCTCACTGGTCACCATAGCAACAACTACTCGTAGCACACTCTCCAGCAGTTATATTTCACTGGTCACCATAGCAACAACTACTCGTAGCACACTCTCCAGCAGTTATATTTCACTGGTCACCATAGCAACAACTACTCGTAGCACACTCTCCAGCAGTTATATTTCACTGGTCATCCCCAAAGCCAACACTGCCTTTTGCCTCCTCCTTTCCAGTTCTCTGCTGCCAATGAGTGGAACGAATTGCAAAAATCACTGAAGTTGGAGACTTATATCTCCCTCACTAACTTTAAGCGTCAGCTGTCAGAGCAGCTTACCGATCGCTGCAGGGGTACACAGCCCATCTGTAAATAGCCCATCCAACCAACTACCTACCTCATCCCCATATTTGTTTTGTTTTTCTGCACTTTTGCACACCAGTATTTCTACTTGCACATCCTCATCTGCACATATATCACTCCAGTGTAAATTGCTAAATTGTAATTACTTTGCCACTATTTGTGAAGGTGGTAAATGACATTTTAATGGCATCGGACCGAGGCTCTGCATCTGTCCTCGTGCTCCTAGACCTTAGTGCTGCTTTTGATACCATCGATCACCACATTCTTTTGGAGAGATTGGAAACCCAAATTGGTCTACACGGACAAGTTCTGGCCTGGTTTAGATCTTATCTGTCGGAAAGATATCAGTTTGTCTCTGTGAATGGTTTGTCCTCTGACAAATCAACTGTAAATTTCGGTGTTCCTCAAGGTTCCGTTTTAGGACCACTATTGTTTTCACTATATATTTTACCTCTTGGGGATGTTATTCGAAAACATAATGTTAACTTTCACTGCTATGCGGATGACACACAGCTGTACATTTCAATGAAACATGGTGAAGCCCCAAAATTGCCCTTGCTAGAAGCATGTGTTTCAGACATAAGGAAGTGGATGGCTGCAAACTTTCTACTTTTAAACTCGGACAAAACAGAGATGGTTGTTCTAGGTCCCAAGAAACAAAGAGATCTTCTGTTGAATCTGACAATTAATCTTAATGGTTGTACAGTCGTCTCAAATAAAACTGTGAAGGACCTCGGCCATACTCTGGACCCTGATCTCTCTTTTGAAGAACATATCAAGACCATTTCAAGGACAGCTTTTTTCCATCTATGTAACATTGCAAAAATCAGAAACTTTCTGTCCAAAAATGATGCAGAAAAATTTATCCATGCTTTTGTCACTTCTAGGATAGACTACTGCAATGCTCTACTTTCCGGCTACCCGGATAAAGCACTAAATAAACTTCAGTTGGTGCTAAATACGGCTGCTAGAATCCTGACTAGAACCAAAAAATTTGATCATATTACTCCAGTGCTAGCCTCTCTACACTGGCTTCCTGTCAAAGGAAGGGCTGATTTCAAGGTTTTACTGCTAACCTACAAAGCATTACATGGGCTTGCTCCTACCTATCTCTCTGATTTGGTCCTGCCGTACATACCTACACGTACGCTACAGTCACAAGACGCAGGCCTCCTAATTGTCCCTAGAATTTCTAAGCAAACAGCTGGAGGCAGGGCTTTCTCCTATAGAGCTCCATTTTTATGGAACGGTCTGCCTACCCATGTCAGAGACGCAAACTCGGTCTCAACCTTTAAGTCTTTACTGAAGACTCATCTCTTCAGTGGGTCATATGATTGAGTGTAGTCTGGCCCAGGAGTGGGAAGGTGAACGGAAAGGCTCTGGAGTAACGAACCGCCCTTGCTGTCTCTGCCTGGCCGGTTCCCCTCTTTCCACTGGGATTCTCAACCTCTAACCCTAATACAGGGGCTGAGTCACTGGCTTACTGGGGCTCTCTCATGCCGTCCCTGGTAGGGGTGCGTCACCTGAGTGGGTTGATTCACTGATGTGGTCATCCTGTCTGGGTTGGCGCCCCCCCTTGGGTTGTGCCATGGCGGAGATCTTTGTGGGCTATACTCGGCCCTGTCTCAGGATGGTAAGTTGGTGGTTGAAGATATCCCTCTAGTGGTGTGGGGGCTGTGCTTTGGCAAAGTGGGTGGGGTTATATCCTTCCTGTTTGGCCCTGTCCGGGGGTGTCCTCGGATGGGTCCACAGTGTCTCCTGACCCCTCCTGTCTCAGCCTCCAGTATTTATGCTGCAGTAGTTTATGTGTCGGGGGGCTAGGGTCAGTTTGTTATATCTGGAGTACTTCTCCTGTCCTATTCGGTGTCCTGTGTGAATCTAAGTGTGCGTTCTCTAATTCTCTCCTTCTCTCTTTCTTTCTCTCTCTCGGAGGACCTGAGCCCTAGGACCATGCCCCAGGATTACCTGACATGATGACTCCTTGCTGTCCCCAGTCCACCTGGCCGTGCTGCTGCTCCAGTTTCAACTGTTCTGCCTTCTTATTATTCGAACATGCTGGTCATTTATGAACATTTGAACATCTTGGCCATGTTCTGTTATAATCTCCACCCGGCACAGCCAGAAGAGGACTGGCCACCCCACATATGCTCTCTCTAATTCTCTCTTTTTTTCTCTCTCTCGGAGGACCTGAGCCCTAGGACCATGCCCCAGGACTACCTGACATGATGACTCCTTGCTGTCCCCAGTCCACCTGGCCGTGCTGCTGCTCCAGTTTCAACTGTTCTGCCTTCTTATTATTCGAACATGCTGGTCATTTATGAACATTTGAACATCTTGGCCATGTTCTGCTATAATCTCCACCCGGCACAGCCAGAAGAGGACTGGCCACCCCACATATGCTCTCTCTAATTCTCTCTTTTTTTCTCTCTCTCGGAGGACCTGAGCCCTAGGACCATGCCCCAGGACTACCTGACATGATGACTCCTTGCTGTCCCCAGTCCACCTGGCCGTGCTGCTGCTCCAGTTTCAACTGTTCTGCCTTATTATTATACGACCATGCTGGTCATTTATGAACATTTGAACATCTTGGCCATATTCTGTTATAATCTCCACCCGGCACAGCCAGAAGAGGACTGGCCACCCCACATATGCTCTCTCTAATTCTCTCTTTTTTTCTCTCTCTCGGAGGACCTGAGCCCTAGGACCATGCCCCAGGACTACCTGACATGATGACTCCTTGCTGTCCCCAGTCCATCTGACCGTGCTGCTGCTCCAGTTTAAACTGTTCTGCCTTATTATTATACGATCATGCTGGTCATTTATGAACATTTGAACATCTTGGCCATGTTCTGTTATAATCTCAACCTGGCACAGCCAGAAGAGGACTGGCCACCCCACATAGCCTGGTTCCTCTCTAGGTTTCTTCCTAGGTTTTGGCCTTTCTAGGGAGTTTTTCCTAGCCACCGTGCTTCTACACCTGCATTGCTTGCTGTTTGGGGTTTTAGGCTGGGTTTCTGTACAGCACTTTGAGATATCAGCTGATGTACGAAGGGCTATATAAATAAATAAATTTGATTTGATATTGGCCTATTTATTGCCTTACCTCCTTACTTCATTTGCACACGCTGTATACAGATGTTTCTATTGTGTTATTGACTGTACGTTTGTTTATCCCAGGTGTAACTCTGTGTTTTTTTGTCTCACTGCTTTGCTTTATCTTGGCCAGGTCGCAGTTTTAAATGAGAACTTGTTATCAACTGGCCTACCTGGTTAAATAAAGGTGAAATATATACACATGTTTAAATGGTACCAGTGTGGAGGCATAGATGTACTGTATCTTTCTCCCACCATACTACAGGTATGAAGGCTCTGACCTGGGAATGGTATGATCTGGATCTAAATCCATCTCTCTTTTCTCAGGAACTGGAGCTGTCCAGCTGTTTCAGTCCTCCATATACGCTCTTCAGAAAATATTCTATGGGCGACTAAAAGAGACGCACAACAAATATATAGGGGCAATAGATTTATCCAAAAATCTTGGAATGATTAGGCTACACTGATGATGATTCTATCTGTCCAGCAAAATCAACAATTTATTTGAGAAACCACAATCTTTTGGGTAAGACCCTTCAGACCTTAGTACACACTTCAGTTGATAGCCAATCACAAGTGAAGTGTGCTTCCTTCAGCCCCTTGTTAGCATAATGATTGTATTAATCTGCAGATTTACACTTGAAGCCAAATGGCAGTTCAAAACTGAAATGCCAAAATGCCAAAGCCAATAATAATGAAGCATTTGCTTTATATTGAATTGCCATTGTCCTCCATGAGAGGCTGGGTATTTGCACATGCCTGAGACAGTCGAGACGGCCATGATGACTATGCACTACTCTACCAGGCAGCTCAGTATTAGTATTCTAGTCACAGACGAGGGAGGGAGAGAATGAGGGAGAGGAGGAGAGGAAGGACGAGGGAGAGAAGGGGGGCACAAGCAACATAAGCTATTGACTGCTCCTGCATTATCTTGAAAGCACAGAGAGTGATTTTCCACAAAAGAAGAAGCAGTCTCTCTTCTGTCCAACAGGTTAAGGCAAGTTGACAATAGTTTTAATTGTCTGAAATGCAGTGGACCAATTGAATTGCAACAACAAATGGCAACAAGCTGAATTACTAGCACAGGTGACACTGAAAAGAGCATAACAAACAACACTGACAGATAAAAATATAATTGAAAGTTTGTGTGAGCTTGGAGTAGCTCTCAGTAATGGGACCTGGCATGTTCTTTTGGTTAGAGTTGATTGAGGCAGACACTTCTACGTCTCTCTCTCTGTCTCTCTCACTCTCTCTCTCTCTCTCTCTCTCTCTCTCTCTATCCTCTCTCTCCCTCTCCTTTTCTCTATCTCTCTCTCCCTCTCCTTTTCTCTCTCTCTCTCTCTTTCTCTCTCCCTCTCTCTCTCATTTTCTCTGTCTCTCTCACTCACTATGTCCCTGTACAGTTCTCTCACTCTCCCTACAGCCTCCTGCTAGAAACACACTCTGTCAATCATCCTATGTGTGATGTGTTTATTAACAAGATGATTCTTAGCAAGATAACTCTAGACTGTTCTGACTTAGAATATGTGGACAACTATAAATACCTAGGTGTCTGGCTAGACTGTAAGCTCTCCTTCCAGACTCACATTACGCATCTCCAATCCAAAGTTAAATCTAGAATTGGCTTCCTATTTCGCAACAAAGCCTCCTTCACTCATGCTGCCAAACATACCCTCGTAAAACTAACTATCCTACCGATCCTTGACTTTGGCGATGTCATCTACAAAATAGTCTCCAACACTCTACTCAGCAAATTTGATGCAGTCTATCACAGTGTCGACCCAAACTGTACTGTGCTGTCTCAGATATTTTCATTTCACCTTGTCCTTTACAGAATGGTTCTACTTTAGCAACAATGGTGGATATGTAACCAGCTCAGTAAAGCTCTAAAGCTCAGCTCAGCTTTGTTCAGCTCAGTTCGGTTTAGCTCAGCTCAGTTCGGTTCAGCTCAGCTCGGTTCAGCCCAGTAGTTTGAAAAGGGAAATAGACATTGAACATTTTGGCATGAATAGAAATCTCTTGTCCCAGTTAGTTTTTTATTTACCTCAGTAAGGTCATATATATGGTTTAGGCATTGATGATCACTGTCTTGTCTGTATAATTATGATCTACAGTAACATCTTCTTCCACATGAGTGTGGATGAAGGGAAAGATACGAAGGAGAGGAGGCATATTTAGACTATTGAGTTGCACCCCATCATGACCTTAAAGAGTCCATCCTGGTTAGGGTGGGGTTGACAGGAAAGGAGTGATAGCTCGGCAGAGGACTACTGAAGAGCAGTGACACACACACAAACACAGACACACACACTCTCTCTCTCTCTCCGAGTTTCACTGCCTTCAACGTCAAATCGATTTATCCTCTGTGACCTTTCTAAGCTAATGAGAGTCATTTCACGCAATTCCCACCTTCTTCCCACAAGGCTCACTGCTTACTGGTCTGTGAAAGGACTTTCCTACGGGTCTAATGGAGACCCAGTCAACTTCACACACAATACCAAAACCAATACAACATGAAATAAAACACAATACATTTCTGGGTACAGTACATGACCTATAGGAAGCAGAACATACTTCTGACTGAAACAAGCACCCATTTACTGCTATATAGATATTTATTACTATATTCATTATTATGTCATTTGCTCAGCGCCTTCGAATTGTATTGGTCACATATACGTGATTAGCAGATGTTATTGGTCACATACACGTGATTAGCAGATGTTATTGGTCACATACACCTGATTAGCAGATGTTATTGGTCACATACACGTGATTAGCAGATGTTATTGGTCACATACACGTGATTAGCAGATGTTATTGGTCACATACACGTGATTAGCAGATGTTATTGCGGGTGTAGCGAAACGCTTGTTCTTCTAGCTCTGACAGTGCAGTAATATCTAACAAGTAATATCTAACAAATTACACAACATAAACCCAATACACACAAATTGAAGTAGGAATTAATTATATACTGTACATATGGACGAGCGATGTCAGAGCGGACTAAGATACAGTAGAATAGTTTCAAAAACAGTATATACATATGAGATGAGTAATACAAGATAGGTAAACATTATTAAGTGAATGAGATACTGTAGAATAGTATAGAAAACAGTATATACACATGAGATGAGTAATGCCAGATATGTAAACATTAAGTGACTAAGATACCATAGAATAGTATAGAATACAGTATATACATATGAGATGAGTAATGAAAGATATGTAAACATTATTAAGTGACTAAGATACAGTAGAATAGTATAGAATACTGTATATACATATGAGATGAGAAATGCCAGATATGTAAACATTATTAAAGTGACTAGTGTTCCATTCCGTGGCCAGTGATTACTAGTCTATGCCTATAGGCAGCAGCCTCTAATGTGCTAGTGATGGCTGTTTAATAGTCTGATGGCCTTGAGATAGAAGCTGTGTTTCAGTCTCTCGGTCCCAGCTTTGATGCACCTGTACTGACCTCACCTTCTAGATGATAGCGGGGTGAACAGGCAGTGGCTCGGGTTGTTGATGTCCTTGATGATATTTTTGACCTTCCTGTGACATCGGTTGCTGTAGGTGTCATGGAGGGCGGGTAGTTTGCCCCCAGTGATGCGCTGGGCAGATCGCACCACACTCTGGAGAGCCTTGCGGTTGTGGGCGGTGCAGTTGCCGTACCAAGTGGTGATAAAGCCCGACAGGATGCTTTCAATTGTGCATCTGTAAAAGTTTGTGAGGGTTTTAGGTGACAAGACAAATGTCAGCCTCCTGAAATTTAGCCTCCTGAGGTTGAAGAGGCTCTGTTGCGCCTTCTTCACCACACTGTCTGTGTGGTCCATTTCAGTTTGTCAGTGATGTGTACGCCAAGGAACTTGAAGCTTTGATTGATCCCTCTCTCATATTCATCCAAACCAGTGGAGTGAGTCAGACTCGCCTGAGATTTTCGGTCACCGTGGTAACATCGCCTTGGGGAGCACTGTCCCAACCCAGAAGAAATTAGCCATTGTGATGAATTGATTTCTCCCTAACCCTTTAACCAACATCTCTGCAGGGATCCAAATCATGATGACAGTTAAAGAAACACATCTGACATTTCTGGAATTATCTGTTTTCCTTTGGTGTCAGGATCATTGTTAGCCTCCAATACATACAACACATGTTTTGTATTCACAGATAGTTCTGGATGAGAGCGTCCGCTAAATGACTAAATGTAAATGTGTGTCTTATAAGAGCTGGTTTGGAACAGACACTTATTCTTAGGTATCTCTTGATGTTGTTGGCCTATTTGAAGTGCTGACTGTGGGGCAAAGCCTTTGAACCTGACCTTCTAAACCCATTTTATGTTGAGAGATCTGTAGGGACCCTTAAAGGCTGAATATCCATAGTTCTCTCTCTACTTACACATTAGAGACTCTGCCCTGCAGCCTCACATTCTCTGTATGTCTCTTTCTCTCTCTACCCCTTCCCTTGCTCTCTTTCTCTCCCTCACTCCCTCTGTATCCTCTTCTCTTTCTTCCTCCAGAAGTTGATCCTTCCCTCCCTCTTCCTCTCTTTTACACACACCACAGAGTCTTTTCCCACTGCCCAGTGACAGAGCCAGCCGCACAGCGCCTCTCCCTGGCTTTAAAGCACTCAGACTCTGTTTCATCCTGCCTCATTCTGGACACTCATCTCATTCATCTGTAGTTTATGCTTTGTACCATTTGAGTCCTCTCACATTCTCTGTGGGGGGGGGGGGGGGGGGTAAGAAAACATGGTTCATATTCAATCAAAAAGAAAAGAAGGGCTAAATGGTCATACAAAGTGTTGCACAACGTTTTAACGAGTGCAAGGCTGTAGAGTGTGGTCATCCGCAGTGCTACTTGAATCATTTAGAAGGATCAACTATAAACACAATTTATTATAACAATATGATCATCTTTAACAAAACTGGCAAGCATTGGTGCTCTTAATCTCTGTACACATCCAAACACAATCTGAACCAAATCCTCAGATTGATTGAAATATAATCCCGAGCACACTTTCTATATTTGGCCAGCGCTTCTGGTGCAGTGATTAAACTACACACTTCAGTTTCCTGGCAGTGTTGATTTAACTCTGCTAGAGCAAACACACCTCCATTCACACTGGTGATGAACTGTTTAGCATGGCAGGTATTCAACTGCATTGTCTATCAAACCTGAGAATATATTAGATAACAATTCACCTGAGTAAGGCCCTCGTTCATGTACTTTATCTGGTTGTCTAAAAGGAACCAATGAACTGAGAGGTTGTAGTTATGACGGTGTGTGCCACATGATGTATTCTTTAGGATGATCAGCAGTGAACACTAGTTCCTATAACATATTTACTGGTAGAAGAGGAATGGAATCAAGAAATACATCAGAAAACAGATCAGAACCTTTGACAGGGGTGTTCAAATCTTACCCTGCGATGTCCGTACAACTGCTGCTTTTCTGTTCAAAAAGGTGCTATCTAAAACCTAAACGGGTTCTTCGTCTGTCCACATAGGAGAACCCTTTGAAGCATCATTTTTGGTTCCATGTATAACCTTCTTGGGTTCCATGTAAAACCACAAAGGGTTCTACATGGAACCAAAAAGGTTTCTACCTGAGGTTCCTCTATGGGGACAGCTGAAGAACCCCTTTGGAAACCTTTTTTCTAAGAATGTACCTGAAAATGACTTGCACCCACCTGGTATCCCAGGTCTAAATCAGTCCCACTTCCTGATTAGAGGGGAAGAATGAAAGAAAAGCTGTGGAACTGGCTTCGAGGTATAAATGATCATTTGAGGGACCTATACTGAGCATTAATGCAGCACTAAGCATCATTTCAGTTAGTTAGCTTGGCTAGTTCTAGTCAGCTGATACAGCTAACCTGCATACTGTACACATGATACAACACATTTAATATACAGCAGTTACCAAACACAGTCCTGGGGACCACTAACCTTCTGTTTGTTATTCCCTAGCACTACTGTACACAGCTCATTCAAATAATCAAAGCATGATGATGAGTTGATTATTGGAATCAGCTGTGTCGTGTTAGAACAAAACCCTAGGACTGAGTTTGGAAACACTGAAGTACAAGGTAATAAACTGAAGAACATACAAGGTGATAAACTGAAGAACATACAAGGTGATAAACTGAAGAACATACAAGGTGATAAACTGAAGAACATACAAGGTGATAAACTGAAGAACATACAAGGTAATAAACTGAAGAACATACAAGGTGATAAACTGAAGAACATACAAGGTGATAAACTGAAGAACATACAAGGTAATAAACTGAAGAACATACAAGGTGATAAACTGAAGAACATACAAGGTGATAAACTGAAGAACATACAAGGTGATAAACTGAAGAACATACAAGGTGACAAACTGAAGAACATACAAGGTGATAAACTGAAGAACATACAAGGTGATAAACTGAAGAACATACAAGGTGACAAACTGAAGAACATACAAGGTGATAAACTGAAGAACATACAAGGTGATAAACTGAAGAACATACAAGGTGATAAACTGAAGAACATACAAGGTGATAAACTGAAGAACATACAAGGTGATAAACTGAAGAACATACAAGGTGACAAACTGAAGAACATACAAGGTGATAAACTGAAGAACATACAAGGTGATAAACTGAAGAACATACAAGGTGATAAACTGAAGAACATACAAGGTGATAAACTGAAGAACATACAAGGTGATAAACTGAAGAACATACAAGGTGATAAACTGAAGAACATACAAGGTGATAAACTGAAGAACATACAAGGTGACAAACTGAAGAACATACAAGGTGATAAACTGAAGAACATACAAGGTGATAAACTGAAGAACATACAAGGTGATAAACTGAAGAACATACAAGGTGATAAACTGAAGAACATACAAGGTGACAAACTGAAGAACATACAAGGTGATAAACTGAAGAACATACAAGGTGATAAACTGAAGAACATACAAGGTGATAAACTGAAGAACATACAAGGTGATAAACTGAAGAACATACAAGGTGACAAACTGAAGAACATACAAGGTGATAAACTGAAGAACATACAAGGTGATAAACTGAAGAACATACAAGGTGATAAACTGAAGAACATACAAGGTGATAAACTGAAGAACATACAAGGTGATAAACTGAAGAACATACAAGGTGATAAACTGAAGAACATACAAGGTGATAAACTGAAGAACATACAAGGTGACAAACTGAAGAACATACAAGGTGATAAACTGAAGAACATACAAGGTGATAAACTGAAGAACATACAAGGTGATAAACTGAAGAACATACAAGGTGATAAACTGAAGAACATACAAGGTGACAAACTGAAGAACATACAAGGTGATAAACTGAAGAACATACAAGGTGATAAACTGAAGAACATACAAGGTGATAAACTGAAGAACATACAAGGTGATAAACTGAAGAACATACAAGGTGATAAACTGAAGAACATACAAGGTGACAAACTGAAGAACATACAAGGTGATAAACTGAAGAACATACAAGGTGATAAACTGAAGAACATACAAGGTGATAAACTGAAGAACATACAAGGTGATAAACTGAAGAACATACAAGGTGATAAACTGAAGAACATACAAGGTGACAAACTGAATAACATACAAGGTGATGAAGTGAATAACATACAAGGTGACAAACTGAATAATATAGAAGCTCTCTCTGTATTGTCCCTGCTGTGTTCTGGCACTAGCAGTCTCAAGAGTTTGCCAGTAACAGTCTATGGGGGTCTAACAGTAGCAGTCTCAAGAGTTTGCCAGTAACAGTCTATGGGGGTCTAACAGTAGCAGTCTCAAGAGTTTGCCAGTAACAGTCTATGGGGGTCTAACAGTAGCAGTCTCAAGAGTTTGCCAATAACAGTCTATGGGGGTCTAACAGTAGCAGTCTCAAGAGTTTGCCAGTAACAGTCTATGGGGGTCTAACAGTAGCAGTCTCAAGAGTTTGCCAGTAACAGTCTATGGGGGTCTAACAGTAGCAGTCTCAAGAGTTTGCCAGTAACAGTCTATGGGGGTCTAACAGTAGCAGTCTCAAGAGTTTGCCAATAACAGTCTATGGGGGTCTAACAGTAGCAGTCTCAAGAGTTTGCCAGTAACAGTCTATGGGGGTCTAACAGTAGCAGTCTCAAGAGTTTGCCAGTAACAGTCTATGGGGGTCTAACAGTAGTAGTCTATGGGGGTCTGCCAGTAGTAGTCTATGGGGGTCTACCAGTAGCCGTCTATGGGGTCTACCAGTAGCAGTCTGGGGGTCTGCCAGTAACAATCTATGGTGGTCTGCCGGTAACAGTCTATGAGGGTCTGCCAGTAGCAGACTATGGTGGTCTGCCAGTAGCAGTCTATGGGGTTCTGCCAGTAGCCATCTATGGGGGTCTGAATGTAACAGAACACTGAGCAGTAACAACACAGGAACCCACCGCTGAGTTGAGGTCTTATTCAGTGCTGGCAAGGGTTAATGGTAATGCCACCTGCCAACCTCAGAAATATGGTGTCTTTCTCAAAGCAAAGCCTGGATCCAAGGCTGGGCTGGAGCAGGTCTGAGTTATTGCTCTCTGCCTGAAAACAGGGGGCTCAGGGTGAGCGATGCTACTTTATGCAGACCTCAGCACTGGCACCTACAAGCCCCATCGTGCTTTAGTCAAGCTTCACTCACCCAAAGAGAGAGAGAGAGAGAGAGAGAGAGAGAGAGAGAGAGAGAGAGAGAGAGAGAGAGAGAGAGAGAGAGAGAGAGAGAGAGAGAGAGGAGCAGGGAGGTAGGAGAGAGAGGGTGAGGAGTGAGAGAGGGAGATGAAAGATGTTAGGAAGTGAGAGAGTAGAGCTAAAGACAGAGATATAGAGGAGGAGGGCAGTGAGAGAGTAGAAGAGAGAGACAGAGAGAGAGAGAGAGAGAGATGGGAGGTGGGAGGGAGAGAGGGAGAGAGGGAGATGAGAGATGGTATGTAAGAGGGAGAGAGAGAAAGTAGGGAGAGTGCAAAGAGAGAGGGACTGTGAGAATAAATAAAAAGAGGTGGTGAGATGGAGGGAGGATGAGAGAAAGAGAGAGGTGGGAAGGAGGCGTTTAATTACTGGTAAAATCATCATTAGTGTAGGACATTGTTTTGTTCATGAGAGAGCTGCAAGTATAGAGGAAGAGTAATAATGGAGGGATGTAAGATAGAGGGGGACAACAAGCAAGGGAAATATAGGAGATAAAACTGTCAGAGAGACAGATAAGAGAGATCCAGGTAGGTAAAACAGTCAAGTAAAGGAATAAGTGTTTGTCAGGTGTTGACAGACAGAGTACCCAAAACAGGCACCCTGACTGTGACAGTGCATCCTAATCAAACGGATTTGGATTGGTGGATTGGTCCAATAGCAACCTGATGTGAGATTATGCAGAGATGGAGGATCAAACAGCGGTATGCAAATGGTGAGCTGTCAGACAAGACATGTAGTCTGGCATACCAAACTAGAACGTCGCTGTGCTCAGTATTCAAATCCACTTCCTGAGGGACAGAGGCTATCATCTTTCCCCATGTATAAATGTGTTTGTCATGTTTGCATGTAGATTTATTTTTTATCAAAGCCTTGCATGGTTATGGTATTTATTTTTAGGTAAGACATATTTTTGATACCCCCCCTCCTTCATATTCCAACCCCTTTAGACAGAGCTGTGTCCCAAGTGGCACTCTATTCCTTTTATAGTGCACTTCTTTTGATCAGGGCTCTCTGATCCAAAGTAGTGCACTTTAAAGAGAATAGGGTGCCATTTGGGACGTTTCCTAAATTTCACACCCTGTTCACATACAGTATCTCTATTCCAGGTAATACAGTCATTTTCACTTCACACTCACTTCTATGCTAAATACCTTATTTCTTCCCTTGCCAATTAAAAAGCAATACTGTTAATATAACTTGTGGGTTTTCAGTGAATTTATGCAAATCACAAAGCTCATCTGCATTTCTCAGCAACAAAATAGTGATCAAATGAAGATCCTACCTTTGTAGCATGAGAGCACTGGCCCTTGTGAAATGAGTGGGTGGATGGAGAGAAATATAGAGCTCTAGAGGCTCCTTTGATCAGTTTCTCACACGGGATCATGGGAAGTGGCAACAACATATGCTCAACTCTGCTGCTGCGTCAATAATGAGATATATCAGTGTATATCAGAAATAGACACACAAAAATAAAGAGTATTTCAGTGACTGCTTATACAAGAAGGACCAATGAGGAGGAGATGGAGATGACATAAACTCATGGTTTGACAGTTGCTGCTGTAAGCAACAGGCAGGGTAGTCACCAGAGAAGCATGCTAGAATGGACAAAATAATAATAAGCAAGCATGGTTTCTAGGGTTAGGGTTTGGGTTAAGGCCAATCCTAGACTAAGGGTTAGGGTTAGTTATCAAATCTGCATTTGTGAATAGAAGGCATTGTACTTCCGTCTTCTCCAGCATGGCCGGATAGTGATGACCCACAGACATACAGTAGTTCCACGGCTACACTGGCTCACCACAGGCCCTAGTCTCATCTTCACCCAGGGAAGATTGTGTTCACTTTGACATTAGAGCCATTGATCCACAGTCTGGTCGATACTCCCCATATCATCTATAGCTCATTTCCATGGTACCTTCTCTTGTCTGGAGAATAGTGACTCCATTCCAGGGCAGCATTCCAAATGGCACCCTATTCCCTACATAATGCTATGGGCCCTGGTCAAAAGTAGTGCACTATATAGGGAATAGGGTGCTATTTGGGATGCAGCCTAAGAAATGACAATAATAGAGTTGTCTCTACACAAGACATGCAGACACAAAACATGCAGACTAAGAGATGACAATAATAGAGATTTCTGCTGTCTCAGCAGACATCTCTATTATTGTCATCTCTTAGTCTGCATCCCTTGTGTCTGCATGTCTTGTGTGGCTGTTCCGGAAGCCCAGACTCGACACAATCTGATAACTAATCAACCTTCTGCATTTTCAAGTATTTTGGTGGCAGCATCATGTTATGGGTATGCTTATCACCAACAGGGACTACAGTTTGTCAGGATCAAAATAAATGTAAAGGAGCAAAGCCTAGGTAAAAAGTGCAGAAAACATGCCTCAGTCTTCTGAAAACCTAAGCCTGGGATAGAGTTGTATTTTTCAGTGGGACAATGAACACATTAAAATACCAAAGACTTAAATCTCCTTGAAAATCAGAGACAGGGTTGAATATTGCTGTCCATATTTTGATTCCCAACAAAACTTACAGAGCTTGAGCAATGGATACATGTTGCCCTAAGGGTTGGTAGAATCTCATTAGAAGTGATTTACAGTTGTAATTGCTGCCAAAGTTGCTTCCACCAAGTATTAACTCTGGGGTGTAAAGACATACAGTTGAAGTTGGAAGTTTACATACACTCAGGTTGGAGTCATTAAAACTCGTTTTTCAACCACTCAACCACAAACTATAGTTTTTGCAAGTTGGTTAGGACATCTACCCCAGCCTACTAGCTGCCACCGATCCCTTTTCTTTTTCGTTTGGTTTTGTCCGTCTTGTGTTCACCTGTGTCTAGTTTAGGCTAATCAGTGGGGTATTTAATCTCGCCCTGCCCGCTAGGTTTTGTGTGGGATTGTTTGTTTTACTGTCGTTGGCTTGGGTTGCGTTTTTCCCTGTTAAGCAGGTTTATTTCACGGGACTGTTTTTCCTGCACGTTAGTTTAGTAGAGGAGTGTGTTCCTCTGTTTTCGACTAGACTGCATTCCTGTTTTCTAGTGGCTGCTTTTGTGGTCCTCTACCTGTTGTGTTGGTGGACTAGTAAATAAAATGCCCTTCTTGAAATTCTTGCTCTCCTGCTCCTGACTCCACACCCACTTCTCCTAGGGAGATACTGACAGAATCCCGCACCAAAAAAATCATGGAGTCAGTAGGAGCGGATACACCCTCCGTGTCCATGGAGTAGCGTTTCCTCCAGCATACCACCGTTTTACACCGTCTGGGGACGGCTATGGATCAAGTGATGGCGAGAATGGAGAGATGGGAGAGGAGCGGCCTCCCTACCCCGTCTTCAGCCACTTTCCAGCCTGCACCACCACCTTCTCCGGCGGCATCCGGACCCAGCGGGATTCGGCTCGCGCTCCCGAGGGAGTACGATGGGATGGCTGCCGTCCCAAGGGGTTCCTGCTCCAGCTGGAGCTTTACCTGGCAACCGTTCCCCGACTCCCTCGGGAGGGGAGAGTGTCAACGTCCTCGTCTCCTGCCTTTCGGGCAAAGCCCTGGAGTCGGCCAACGCGATCTGGGAGGGACCCTTACCCAGAGTTCACCCACGGCTTCCGGGCTGTGTTCGACCACCCACCGGAGGGCCGAGAGGCGGGTGAACGTCTGTTTCATCTGAGGCAGGAGACGAGGAGCGCACAGGAGTTCGCGCTGGAGTTTCGGACCCTGGCTGCTGGCGCAGGGTGGAATGACAGGGCCCTGATGGACCACTAAAAGGTGCAGCCTACGGGAGGACGTCCGCAGGGAGCTAGCTTCTTGAGACACCACCCTCACTCTGGACCAACTGATAGACATGTCCATCAGGCTGGACAACTTGCTGGCTGCTCGCGTGTGTCCAGATCGGGTCCTGTTCGTTCCACCTCCCAGCACTCCCACTACGACACCCATGGAGTTAGGGGGTGCTGCAGCTAGGGCGACCGGAGGAGGAGTCTCCTCCTGCACCAGTTGTGGTTGGAGAGGGCACACTGCCGACCGGTGCTGGAGGAACTCGTCTGGGAGTCGAGAGGGCAGACAGAGCACTGCTCGGACACCCCAGGTGAGTCAGCACCAGGCTCACCCAGACCGCATTGCGGCCTTGCGTAATTGGCCGACTCCGACCACGGTAAAGGAGGTGCAGCGGTTTTTAGGGTTTGCCCATTACTACCGGAGGTTTGTCCGGGGTTTTGGGCAGGTGGCTGCTCCTATTACCTCACTGCTGAAGGGGGGGCCGGTGCTTTTGCGGTGGTCAGCGGAGGCGGGCAGATATTTTGGTCGTCTGAAGGCTTTGTTTACCGATGCTCCCATATCAGATCACTGTGAGGTACAGCTACCAGCTGCCTCTCTTCGCCAGTGCGATCAAGGCAATGCATGGGGCGCGCTTCTTCACAAAATTGGATCTTAGGAGCGCTTACAATCTGGTGCGTATCCGGGAGGTGGACGAGTGGAAGACAGCATTTAGTACCACCTCAGGGCACTATAAGTACCTTGTCATGCCGTACAGGTTGATGAATGCTCCATCCGCCTCCATCTCCACCCCTGACATGGAAATGCGGTACCCTAGGAAGGAGACAGACTGTTGGAAGAACAGACATTTCTCAGCCTTGACGTACAGGTCATGCTCCAACAGTCGACCAAGAACCCTGCGCACCAGGAACACATGCTCGGTTCGTGTAACGGAGTATATCAGAATGTCCTTGATACACCACTACACCCTGCCCGTGCAGGTCCTGGAAAATCTCCTCAACAAAGGCTTGGAAGACTGATGGAGCATTCATCAACCTGTACGGCATGACAAGGTACTTATAGTGCCCTGAGGTGGTACTAAATGCTGTCTTCCACTCGTCCACCTCCCGGATACGCACCAGATTGTAAGCGCTCCTAAGATCCAATTTTGTGAAGAAGCGCGCCCCATGCATTGCCTTGATCGCACTGGCGAAGAGAGGCAGCTGGTAGCTGTACCTCACAGTGATCTGATTTATACCTCGATAGTCTATACACGGGCGCAGACCTCCATTCTTCTTCTTCACAAAAAAGAAACACAAGGATCCCAGGGATTCGGGGACATATATTTCCATAGCCGCTGTCTCCTCCTGTGACAGAGGATACACGTGACTCCTGGGAAGTGCTACGTCTACCAGGAGATGTATCGCACAATCCCCCCGTCAATGGGGTGGAAATTGAGTCGCCTTCTTCTTACAGAAAGCGAGAACCAAATCGGCATATTGTGCACGATGTGCACGGTGGAGACCTGGTCTGGACTTTCCACAGTAGTCGCACCAATGGAAACCCCTACACACCTCCCTGAGCACTCTCGTGACCACCCCTTGAGAGCCCCCTGTGCCACGAAATAGTGGGATCATGATAGGACAACCAGGATAGGCCCAGCACCATGGGAAACGCAGGAGAATCAATAAGGAAGAGACTGATTCTCTCCTTGTGACCCTCCTGCGTAACCATGCTAAGTGGAGCGGTGGCCTCCCTAATCAGCCCTGACCCTAATGGTCGACTATCTAGGGCGTGCACAGGGAAGGGAAAATACACAGTAACAAGGGAAATCCCTAAACTATGGGCAAATGAACGGTCAATAAAATTCCCAGCTGCGCCTGAATCGACGAGCGCCTTATGCTGGGAAGAGCGCCTTATGCTGGGAATGCGGGGAAAACTCAGGAAATTTGATAAACACATACATGTGGGCAACAGGAGGCTCTGGGTGAACCTGGTGCCGACTCACCTGGGGTGACACGATAGTGCCCTGCCTGCTGCCTCGACTCCCTGAGGAATCCCTGCACCATCTGTGAACGCAGAGGGCACACTGCTGGTCGGTGCAGGGAATGGCCCCTCCTCCGTTCTCCCTAAGCGCAGCTCCATGGGCGTCGGAGCGGCGGTGCTGGAGGATGGAACTGACAGGCACCGATCCGGACGTCCGCGGGTAGCCGCGGGTAGCCAGCAGGTTGTCCAGCCGGATGGACAGGTCCACCAGCTGGTCCAACGTGAGGGGGGTGTCTCGGCAGGCCAACTCCCGACGGACGTCCTCGCGCAGACTGCACCGGTAGTGATCGATCAGGTGTCTGTCGTTCCATACCGCACAAGCGAAATCCTGCGCACTCCTTGTCCTCTACCTCAGGTGGAACAGACGTTCACACGCTGCTCGACCCTCAGGCGGGCGGTCAAGAACTCTGCGTAATGGTCCAATGCTGCGTCTCCTTCTCTCCATACGGCATTTCTCATTCCAGGTCTTTGCCTGAGAGACAGGAGACGAGGGCGGACACACTCTCACGTCCTGAAGGAGCCGGGTGGATGGTCACCAGGTAGAGCTACAGCTGGATTAGGAACCCCTGGTATCCGGCAGCCGTCCCATCATACTCCCTCGGGAGCGCTAGCCGAATCCCGCTGGGACTGGGTGAAGGAGGGCTGGACAGTGGGGCCTGCTGTAGTGGGGCTGGCGGAGGTGCTGGACAACCTCCTCCTCTCTCCCAACAATCCATCGTTTGCAGCACGCGATCCATGGTGGTGCCCAGATGTTGCAACATGGTGGCGTGCTGCTGGACGCGCTCCTCTACTGCCACAGGGAGGGCGTCTGCTCCTGCTGACTCCATTCCAGGTGAGTAATTCTGTCATGCGTTCTGTGTGTAGCTGGTGTAGAGGAGTCAGGTCGCAGGACAGCAGATATGAGTAAATAAACTTACTTTACTCAAAATATACAAATGCGATACAATAAAGAGAGCCCACATTAACGGACCGTACTACATACAAACAATTACTCACAACCAGACATGGGGGAACAGAGGGTTAAATAATGAACAAGTAATTGGGGAATTGAAACCAGGTGTGTAAGACGAAGACAAACGCCGCCCGAACAAGGAGAGGGACCGACTTCGGTGGAAGTTGTGACTGTGGGCAGAACTGAAAAAACGTGTGCAAGCAAGGAGGCCTACAAACCTTACTCAGTTACACCAGCTCCGTCAGGAGGATTGGGCTAAAATTCACCCAACTTATTGTGGGAAACTTGTGGAAGGCTACCTGAAATATTTGACCCAAGTTAAAGAATTTAAAGGCAATGCTAATAAATACTAATTGAGTGTATGTAAACTTCTGACCCACTGGGAATGTGATGAAAGAAATAAAAGCTGAAATAAATCATTCTCTCTACTATTATTCTGACATTTCACATTCTTAAAATAAAGTGTGATCCTAACTGACCTAAGACAGGGAATTCTTACTATGATTAAATGTCAGGAATTGTGAAAAACTGAGTTTAAATGTATTTGGCTAAGGTGTATGTAAACTTCCGACTTCAACTGTACGTAATCAAAGCGTACACTTTGAAAATGTTAAGCAGGTTGTGTAGATAAAAAATGTAATTATTCCTTTTTTATATTTAATTTTAAGTCAGCAAAATGTGACAACTGTGCAAGGAGTGTGTAGACTTTCACTAGGCACTGTAGGTGTGTATATGTGTCCTTCAGCAGTCATAACCGCAGACAGACAGGCAGGTGGATGTCAATGATAAGGCCCCTGCAAGTTCTTGCAGCAACTAACAACAGCTCTGAAAGAACCCTGTTCTTTGGCCGAAGTGTTGGTAAAAAAAAACCACAGCAGTAGAGATGAGTGTACAACTTCCTTTAGAGCCCTTTAAGGAACCAGGGCTCTGGTCAAAAGTAGTGCACCAAATAGGGAATAGGGTACTATTTGGGACGCACCCCATGAATTCTCTCAAACGGCTCCTGTCACCAAACGTTATATTTATTCTGGCAAAACCTTTCAAAAGCTAGTTAGTGTAATAACAGAGCAAAGCTGTCCAGATGTTATCAGGGCTGATGTATCAACTCTTTATGGATTAGGCTCATAAGGAGGAAATATGAGGAAACGTTACATCTGTTTTTCAGCTTTTTCTGTAAAATGTGGTAAACACAGAAACCAAACAGACATGACACACAGAAACACTAGACTCAAGACAATGGGATGACACTGTTCGTCAGTTCCTCTCCTCTCGTTAGTATGTATGTTTGAGATTGACTGACTATATTGCAGTCGGACTGCTCGGAATCACTGATCGACAAATTCCCTAGCATCCTGGAAAACGACTCATTATGTGATCAAGATGAGTGATTCTGCCCCTCGCCTTCCTCAAACTGATCCCTTTGAACGTGCTAATTTATTGCAAGGTCCGTTTGTCCATGTGAGTTGTGCAACCCCAAACTGTCACCTTTGATCCTGAACAGGACTGACCTTTGACCTCTGAGGAGAACTGGGCAGAGTGTCGCGTCGCGAAGAGCTGTAGCTCTCTGTTCAGGTCGCACAGAGTCAGATCGATGTCCCACGACCGCAGTCCTGTTAACACACAATAACAAATGTAGCATGATGCACTACATGACCCATAATGCTCTATAACTATACAACAAACACATTATTGTTGGAGTGGAGGGGCCTGTCTAGGGTCTGATTTCTACTGCGTGACCAAATGAACATGACCCTGCTGGTTGTTATTTCTCCTTGGCACTGATTGGTAGATTTCTACTAATAGGCTGGAGAGGGCACACACCTGTCTTTCACCATCTTAATCAACCACTGAATCAAAGGCATGGAATAAAAACCATTAAACACCATGGCCTTCGAGCACTGAGATGATAACCCCTAATGTACAGTAACATCGGAAAATGACTGGGTTGGGAAATAACCTCTTGTAGGAAGATGATTGTTATTAATATTAGCAGTTATATGATGAACCTTATTACGCCCCCTATAAACAGTGAGCTACTCAGTATGCAATCTGTTTCCCTGAATGATGCCAGTTCTTATTTAATAGAGTGTCTATTTGGTCAGGAAGAGACATCAGGGCAGGGTTTGTTTTTTGTCTTGATTGGCCAGTGTGTTGCCTCCATGGACAACCGTATTCTGTTCAACGACCCGTCACAGTTTTCTCTAGAATAATTTATCATCATATTCACATCATGTTTTTTTGTCTGGAATTATTTCCTTTCATCTATATTCCAGTGTTTCAGATAACCCAGTAGGGCCTACTGATTGCACATTTGAAAATTCTTAGTTATTCTAGCCAACTGCAATAACTATGGAGAATAATCCATTGCAAACTATAAAGAGTAATTCAGCCCTTTATTCCAGAAACCATTCAGGATATCACATACAGTAGAATAGTTTTGTGTTCCGTATTGCTATATGCAGCCATATAGGGGGCTATACATCTGGTGCAGTGTCCTCTATGTATGCATTACCAAACAGCTCTGTTCAATGTGAAATCCAACCCACTCATGCTGCAGCCTACGTTTGAGATGTAGGCGTCATCTGCTCCCTTTTAGATCCGCTGCAACGGATGAATTAGATGACAATATTCCTAACAAAGTCACAGCTTGTTCTAAAAAACTATTTGGTTTGACTTTTGTCGTACATTTGAATATTGCAAGTGCAGGCCAATGCATAGGGGTCAAGCCTCTGACATTTAAACAAACTACGTTTTTACATAAAACAAAATCTTTGTGGGCAATCTTGAACTTCAACAGTTTAGAAAGATGTGTAAAGACTTATAATACCCAGTCAAGTAGCCCACTCACCCTGTATTATGTGTTTTTTGGCAGACTGAAGGTGGTGGTCCGTTGAGATTTCTCCGATAACTATCAGCATATAAAATCTCCCGTGGTTGAACGGCGGTCTGGTCCTATGGTGCTGTCCACGGTGAAAGGGTAGGGCGGGCTCGCACTGCTCCTCCGGCTCTCCTGGCGCTACAGAGAGCGATGCTGCTGCCACGGGGATTTCCATGGCAACAGCACGACGAGTGGAAGCTGGGTCCTTTTCCATCTCCATGACAACTGCATCCGGTGGCAGCACAGTGCATGAGGGATGGCTGGGGGGAGGACCAGTGGGTGTGGCTTGTGAGAGGGACGCGATTTGATTGGTGCAGGGTTATGTGGCTATTTGATGTCACAGCATGCCATTGGCCAAATCCGACATAGGGATTATGATAATATTTATCAAGTTTATCTGAATCGACTGTCTTGCATGGGTAGTGGTTGTGATGATGATGATGATGATAATGAATATGATGAGGAATATGATGATGTTGATGATGAGTGGTATACCACATGGTCCTCCTCATTTGTTACATCAATAAGTTAGTTAACATAGTTAAGTTCCAAAATACAAAATGGGTCAAATAAACATAGCTGTAAACCACCAGCATTAGGCCTACTACAACTAGTGCTGTAGTTTCCTAATAGGCCTACTACAACTAGTGCTGTAGTTTCCTAATAGGCCTACTACAACTAGTGCTGTAGTTTCCTAATAGGCCTACTACAACTAGTGCTGTAGTTTCCTACTAGGCCTACTACAACTAGTGCTGTAGTTTCCTAATAGGCCTACTATAACTAGTGCTGTAGTTTCCTAATAGGCCTACTACAACTAGTGCTGTAGTTTCCTAATAGGCCTACTACAACTAGTCCTGTAGTTTCCTAATAGGCCTACTACAACTAGTGCTGTAGTTTCCTAATAGGCCTACTACAACTAGTGCTGTAGTTTCCTAATAGGCCTACTACAACTAGTGCTGTAGTTTCCTAATAGGCCTACTACAACTAGTGCTGTAGTTTCCTAATAGGCCTACTACAACTAGTGCTGTAGTTTCCTAATAGGCCTACTACAACTAGTGCTGTAGTTTCCTAATAGGCCTACTACAACTAGTGCTGTAGTTTCCTAATAGGCCTACTACAACTAGTGCTGTAGTTTCCTAATAGGCCTACTACAACTAGTGCTGTAGTTTCCTAATAGGCCTACTACAACTAATCCTGTAGTTTCCTAATAGGCCTACTACAACTAGTGCTGTAGTTTCCTAATAGGCCTACTACAACTAGTGCTGTAGTTTCCTAATAGGCCTACTACAACTAGTGCTGTAGTTTCCTAATAGGCCTACTACAACTAGTGCTGTAGTTTCCTAATAGGCCTACTACAACTAGTGCTGTAGTTTCCTAATAGGCCTACTACAACTAGTGCTGTAGTTTCCTAATAGGCCTACTACAACTAATCCTGTAGTTTCCTAATAGGCCTACTACAACTAGTGCTGTAGTTTCCTAATAAGCCTACTACAACTAGTGCTGTAGTTTCCTAATAGGCCTACTACAACTAGTGCTGTAGTTTCCTAATAGGCCTACTACAACTAATCCTGTAGTTTCCTAATAGGCCTACTACAACTAGTCCTGTAGTTTCCTAATAGGCCTACTACAACTAGTGCTGTAGTTTCCTAATAGGCCTACTACAACTAGTCCTGTAGTTTCCTAATAGGCCTACTACAACTAGTGCTGTAGTTTCCTAATAGGCCTACTACAACTAGTCCTGTAGTTTCCTAATAGGCCTACTACAACTAATCCTGTAGTTTCTAATAGGCCTACAACTAGTCCTGTAGTTTCCTAATAGGCCTACTACAACTAGTCCTGTAGTTTCCTAATAGGTCTACTACAACTAGTGCTGTAGTTTCCTAATAGGCCTACTACAACTAGTCCTATAGTTTCCTAATAGGCCTACTACAACTAGTCCTATAGTTTCCTAATAGGCCTACTACAACTAGTCCTGTAGTTTCCTAATAGGCCTACTACAACTAATCCTGTAGTTTCTAATAGGCCTACAACTAGTCCTGTAGTTTCCTAATAGGCCTACTACAACTAGTCCTGTAGTTTCCTAATAGGTCTACTACAACTAGTGCTGTAGTTTCCTAATAGGCCTACTACAACTAGTCCTGTAGTTTCCTAATAGGCCTACTACAACTAGTGCTGTAGTTTCCTAATAGGCCTACTACAACTAGTCCTGTAGTTTCCTAATAGGCCTACTACAACTAGTGCTGTAGTTTCCTAATAGGCCTACTACAACTAGTCCTGTAGTTTCCTAATAGGCCTACTACAACTAGTCCTGTAGTTTCCAAATAGGCCTACTGCAACTAGTCCTGTAGTTTCCTAATAGGCCTACAACTAGTCCTGTAGTTTCCTAATAGGCCTACTACAACTAGTCCTGTAGTTTCCTAATAGGCCTACTACAACTAGTCCTGTAGTTTCCAACTGAAGTTGTTTCTATTGAATAAATAGGTGTATTTATATCCCTGTCTCTGGATGTACCACCAGGAGATGTTTCCAGTAGGCTGCCATACTGACACTTCTTTGTTCCCTCCCTGAACACAATAACCCTTCATCTGTGCAGAGACGTTCACAACAAAAGGCCTCAGAGACAAAGCTGAATAGAATATGCTTTTGTATAATGTTAATGTATTTCATTATCTCCTAAAATAGCTGGAAAATAACCAAATTAGCTACAGAGGGGAAAAGATGGCATGAAATTACCAGAAAATTGGAGAGTGTTCATTGAGTTCTCCACTTGCCATGTTTTATAACAGGAAACTCGTTGTTGTGGGACATAAATGATCTTGAATCAGGATGCATATTAGCCTGCATATACAGTTGAAGTACATTGACCTTTACTTTGGAAACTGAGAACTAAATGAATAGTAAGACTTCATTCTTTTCACCTTTGATTGACGACAATGAATTAAAAGGGTTGTTTGTCCTCATAGCAGGCCTATGTAACTCATATAGTCACCCTATGCCAGAAACATTCAGGTAGAGATGAAATTCAGCGCCAGAATATGAACATTTATTTCAGATTTCGATCTGTCATTTTAAGGCCATTTTGAAATTAATAATTTAAAAACCAAAATCACTGTTTGACTTTGACCCTTATAGTTGACACTAGATATTGTACTATAGGTTCAGTTTCTATGTCTGGTAATTACAGCGTATAGGTGGTTTAGGAGCTATATGACCAGGAGCTTTACGTCATATAATCTCCCCGGAGAGTACTATGCACTGTACCAAACAGACCAATCTGGGCAATTATCCAAGAAAGAACAGGAGAGAGAGGGTGGAGGACAGGACTGGAGAGATTTGGGGAGTAAAACAAAGATTTACACAATTTGTGATGTCATGCTCAGCATTTGAACAGCTATCTCAGAACATAAATAATTGCTGAGTTATAAATACATTTTCCCCATGGAGGTTTTGTTTGACAACCTATACCACATGACCTAATCTGAATATGAAGGGACGTGTTGTGCACTTGAGTGAGAACCCAAAAGCGATTTAACAAAAACAGAGTCCTTTAATGTAAAAACACAGGGAGACATAGATCCTCTTCAGATGTAGAAAATAGCAAAATAGACAACCCTCAGAGAGGGCGACAAATGAAACAGAAAGTCCTTCTGATATTTACAAAAGAGTCCCCTTCTTAGCAGCAGAGGAGAATAGCTGGGTTGCGGCGACAGACTGCTGGTCTCTCTGGGTAGGCGCGGGTCGTAGCGGACAGAGGTACCTGATCACACGTAGCATCAGAAGAACAGGCAGATTCCGACAGGATGGGACAAGGGTGAAGCAAACAAGACGATAGTTTGGTTCTGGCATGAGAAACTCAAACGAGAATCTGACAAAGAAAGAAGCAGGAACAGAGAGAGAAATAGTGACCTAATCAGAGGGAAAAAGGGAACAGGTGGGAAAAGGGTGAACGAGGTAGTTAGAGGAGATGAGGAACAGCTGGAGGAGGAGAGAAAGAGAAGGTAGCCTAATACGACCAGCAGAGGGAGACAGAGTGAAGAGAAAGAACAGGAACAAGACATAATATGACAAGACATGACAGGACGTCTCGTTTTTTCATCATTCACTTGATTGGTCTCTGATCTGACGTTCAATATCTGACTGTATTATACACGTATGAATAGTTGAACATTGAGCGTTGAAAGGACACAGCAAATCGGGAAGAGATTGTATTAGTAGTTAGTATTTTATAAGTATCTCCATTAGCTGTTGCCAAGGCAGCTGCTACTCTTCCTGAGGTCCAAACAGGAACAAATCAACACATCACAACAAATCAAAACAATAGTCTACATCATAAATTAAACAACACATCACAACAAAACAACAGTCTACATCATAAATAAAACAACACATCACAACAAAACAACAGTCTACAATACAAAAACAACACATTACAACAAAACAATAGTCTACAATACAAAAACAATACATCACAACAAATCAAAACAATAGTCTACATCATAAATAAAACAACACATCACAACAAAACAAGTCTACATCATAAATAAAACAACACATCACAACAAAACAATAGTCTACATCATAAATAAAACAACACATCACAACAAAACAACAGTCTACAATACAAAAACAACACATTACAACAAAACAATAGTCTACAATACAAAAACAATACATCACAACAAATCAAAACAATAGTCTACATCATAAATAAAACAATACATCACAACAAAACAATAGTCTACATCATAAATAAAACAATACATCACAACAAAACAAGTCTACATCATAAATAAAACAATACATCACAACAAAACAAGTCTACATCATAAATAAAACATCACATCACAACAAAACAATAGTCTACATCATAAATAAAACATCACATCACACAAGACATTGTGCAATATACACATGTTCACCACTCCACCATTACAAATGTACAATATCAAATGTACAATATTACAACAATACCATTTTTAAAATGTGGTTGTGTCTTTTGATCTTACTTTGACATGAAGTATGATCAGAAAAAGTTTTTGATGGTGAAGTGAGAATTTAAATACAAAGAAAGCAATATTTGTAAACAATTAGTCAACAGGAAGCAGTAGGCCTATAGCCATTCACTGTCTTTTCACATGGTGGCATTTGATTCACCCTAGCCTTCCTTCTTCGACACATTTACATGTGCATGGATGCGCTCACCTTATATATCTACCAAGGCTGCTGTGTTTGGGAGGTGCCTGTCAGATGGTGACGTCTCCCGCAGCAGTGAGAGATGGCTGGGGTTGTTAATACTCCACGTCTCTGCTCTGGAGTAAATCTCCCTTCTCTCAGCAGGACAGTGTTTGTGTCCCAAATGGTACCCTATTCCCTATTTAGTGTACTACTTTTAACCAGAGCCCTATGGGCCCTGGTGAAAAGTAGTGCACTATGTAGGAAATAGGTTTCCATTTGGGACATAGCCTGCCAGTGTTACAGCCCTCAATGAGTCAGCACTCCTATTGATCTCACACTGAGACAGGCCTGAGCCAAAGATCCTCTAAAACTGAACCTGCTGTGCTTGAGAACAAGAGTATCTACTGCCCTCTGTAGGACTAAATGAGAACCCTTTTGGATTGATTGCTTTAAAAAGATTTCTGAAGAATAAGTGTAATATTAAGTCCATTGGTTTACTAATAGACAAAACAGTACCGTGAATTAAAATATTAATGTTCATTTTCTTTCATAATTTCTCTAAATGAAGTAAATGACTGGTTACAATGTTGATTGGTATGCAGGATATTTCAGAATGTGGTTTAGGTTGTACACAGTTAAAGCACAGACCAAAACCAACATATTAGTGTGACAAGTTGAAATGTTTTTAAAACAGTCCCGTAGGCCAGTAGACTCTTATAAGCTCTTAGCTTGTGAGATCAGGATGGTTCGTACGAGGCTAGTGGGCCAGTGGTTCCCAACCTTTTTCAGTTACTGTACAACCAACTGAATTTTTCTATGCCAGGAGTACCCCTGAAGTACCCCGTCATGTGCATTTTACCAGTAGACCCATGGTCTCATGATACAGATTCAGATTCAGAGTGTTTAATAGTCACATGTACAGGGTTACAGGTGTGATGGCAGGATACAGTGAATATCTTAGGCTTCGAGCTCCAACATGCAGGACTAAGTGAAATACAATAACGAAAATGGTAATAAAACAACAACAATAGTAATAGAAATAGCACTATATAATAATAACAGCTGTAGCAGTGATGAATAAATAAATGTCCATGGGTTGGCGGCAGAGTAAAGACTGTTGAGGGGGTGTGGGGAATGACCATAGAGGGAGCAGCAGGATGATCATTGAGGGTGTGTGGGGAATGACCATAGGGGGAGCAGCAGCATGATCATTGAGGGGGTGTGGGGAATGACCATAGGGGGAGCAGCAGCAGCATGATCATTGAGGGTGTGTGGGGAATGACCATAGAGGGAGCAGCAGCATGATCATTGAGGGTGTGTGGGGAATGACCATAGGGGGAGCAGCAGCATGATCATTGAGGGTGTGTGGGGAATGACCATAGGGGGAGCAGCAGCATGATCATTGAGGGGGTGTGGGGAATGACCATAGGGGGAGCAGCAGGATGATCATTGAAGGGCTGTGGGGAATGACCATAGGGGGAGCAGCAGCATGATCATTGAGGGGGTGTGGGGAATGACCATAGGGGGAGCAGCAGCATGATCATTGAGGGTGTGTGGGGAATGACCATAGGGGGAGCAGCAGCATGATCATTGAGAGGGTGTGGAGAATGACCATAGGGGGAGCAGCAGCATGATCATTGAGGGGGTGTGGGGAATGACCATAGGGGGAGCAGCAGCATGATCATTGAGGGGGTGTGGGGAATGACCATAGGGGAGCAGCAGCATGATCATTGAGGGGGTGTGGGGAATGACCATAGGTGGAGCAGCAGCATGATTATTGGGGGTGTGTGGGGAATGACCATAGGGGGAGCAGCAGCATGATCATTGAGGGGGTGTGGGGAATGACCATAGGGGGAGCAGCAGCATGATCATTGAGGTGGTGTGGGGAATGACCATAGGGGGAGCAGCAGCATGATCATTGAGGGTGTGTGGGGAATGACCATAGGGGGAGCAGCAGCATGATCATTGAAGGGTGTGGGGAATGACCATAGGGGGAGCAGCAGCATGATCATTGAGGGTGTGTGGGGAATGACCATAGGGGGAGCAGCCGCATGATCATTGAGGGTGTGTGGGGAATGACCATACTGGGAGCAGCAGCATGATCATTGAGGGGGTGTGGGGAATGACCATAGGGGGAGCAGCAGCATGATCAATGAGGGTGTGTGGGGAATGACCATAGGGGGAGCAGCAGCATGATCATTGAGGGTGTGTGGGGAATGACCATAGGGGGAGCAGCAGCATGATCATTGAGGGTGTGTGGGGAATGACCATAGGGGGAGCAGCAGCATGATCATTGAGGGGGTATGGGGAATGACCATAGGGGGAGCAGCAGCATGATCATTGAGGGGGTGTGGGGAATGACCATAGGGGGAGCAGCAGCATGATCATTGAGGGGGTGTGGGGAATGACCATAGGGGGAGCAGCAGCATGATCATTGAGGGGGTATGGGGATTGACCATAGGGGGAGCAGCAGCATGATCATTGAGGGGGTGTGGGGAACAAGTGAAAAAAAAAACAATACAAATTATAATAACAAAAATCTAGAATATATACTGAGCAAAATTATAAATGCAACATGGTCCCATGTTTCATGGGCTGAAATAAAAGTTCCCAGAAATTGCACCTTGTCATGATGCTCCTGTACTGCCCGTGTCTGAGTGATTGAAGAGGGGAGAACAGGGCATGACTTGGATGGCTGGGGTCGCTGGTGATGTTCTTAGCCTTTCTGCGACACCTGGTGTTGTAGGTGTCCTGTAGGGCAGGCAGTGTGCATCCAATGGTGTGTTCGGCTACATGTATCACATGTATCACCCTCTGAAAAGCCTTGCGGTCCGCGGTGGTAGAGTTGCCGTACCAGACTGTGATATAGCCCGACAGTATGCTCTCGATGGTGCTCATATAGAACACTGTGAGGATCCTCAGGGACAGGACGTATTTCTTCAGCATCCTGAGGTTGAAGAGTTGCTGTCGTGCCTTCTTCACCACGGTGTCCATGTGGTTAGAGCATTTGACCTTCTCTGAGATATGTACGCCAATGAATTTGAAGTTATTAACAGTCTCCACGGCGGACCCGTTGATGAGGATGGGGGCGTGTCCAGCCTGGTTCCTCCCGAAGTCCAGACTCAGCTCCTTTGTTCAGCTAACATTGAGGGAGAGGTTGTTTACCTGGCACCACACCGTCAGAGTGCCTACCTCCTCCCTGTTGGCTGTCTCGTCGTTGTTGGTAATCACGCCTACTACTGTTGTGTCGTCAGCGAACTTGATGATGGAGTTGGAACTGTGTGAGGACCCTCAAGTACCCCTGTGGGTAGGCCAAGTGCCCCCAGGGGTCCTAGTACCCTCTGTGGATATGCCAAGTACCCCCAGGGTCCTAGTACCCCTGGTTGAGCACCCTAGATTTTACAATTCTAAAATCAGTGAATCAGACAGCCTAAATACATTGAATAAATTGGATTCTCAAACTTGAGCTGTCCCAGTAGGCTACATCACATTTTCTTCTGGATTAGATATTCCATTAACCTGTACCATACAGCTAATGACAGTACAGAATAGTTATAGAACCAACCACAATATAGAACCAACCACAGCATTACCCTACTTGTATTATTTTAGTGCACATTTTTGTTCATGCTCACTTTGCCAAAAGTGATGAAAATATAGCCTAACATAATTACATGATCAACATTTTAGATTTATTAAAAGTAATCCCAGTCCCACAATAAATAACACATGTGTCATCCTGCACTTTTAGAAGAAACAAAGTTCCAAAAGGGGTCTTCGGCTGGCCACATAGGAGAACCCTTTTTTGTTCCAGGTAGAACCCTCTGTGGGAATGGTTCTAGATTGAACCCAAAAGGGTTATACCTAGAACCAAAAAGGGTTATTCAAAGTGTTTTCCTATGGGGACAGTCGAATACCCCTTTTAAATTCTAGATGGCACCTTTTTCTAAGAGTGTGCGCACCTCAGCACCTACATGCACTAATTATGCCAACATGTTAAAAAATGCCATTGCATCTTTAAGTGGTAGTGTCTGTATCCACACCCTGTCTTCCTGGAAAAGAGAGGAGGGGGGGGGGGGGGGACGAGAGAGAGAGAGATGTGAACGCAGTCAACGCGCACCGTTATTGCTGCAAAGGGGGCAATACAAATCTCATACTTTCTGCTTGCAAAAGAGGAAATCAACTTTTCAGGTAAAGCAATAGTTTGTACTTTCTAGCGCCTAATACATTTTGGAGGGAAACGTGTCATCATATAGGCCTATTTGATCATCAATGTCACTGGTTCGTGTTCAAGGACAGGTTCAGAATAGTGTCTTGCGTTTGGATTTTCGTTCTCCAGCTGCTGCGCATTTCATATTTTCGGTTCCAACTCAACTGGTCAGCTTGGCGATGTGACGCGCCAGCACGATGCACCGCACCGTGTACGTATGTGTCGCCTATAGCCATATGATTTCCATATCAGTGGTGCTGTGTTTAGGGTTGGGCTTGAAGAAAAGTATGCACGATCTAATGCTGTTGTTCCGTTTTTTTATTTTAAAAAATGTAAATAGTTAAATCATATTTATGTATAGGCTAGCTTATTTTAAACATTTTGATTAAACATTTTATGCATATATTATATATTGTTTATCAACGAAATTAGGCTATAAATAATATCAGCTCATGAGGTTGCATGCTGTCCAAGGACAACCCAAAATGTGTCATCTTCATTGCAGGGTAGGAGTGTATTATGGGTGCCTCATTAATGTACCAAATATAGCCTACTTGTGATTGCTATTGAGTTGTACTGGCTCAAATAACCTTTCTGTGCTGCATGTAGATACACGTTTAAACAAATCTAATCATTTGAATAAACTATCTCAGCCTAAGCTATTCATTCCCATGCTACACTAAGGGAACGATCATATGCTGTTCTTTCTCAGCTGAGGTGGTTTATGAAGACTCAGAGTGCCAGTGGGTCAACTAGACTCAAGGTTCTCTGTGTTAAGATGTAAAGACTAAAGACCTTGTTATAAATACATATTTCAATAGTTGCCATAGCATCACTAATGGACTTGGTGTCCTCTGACAAAAAATAAGTGAGACGTTTCAGAGTCAATTCCCTGAGGATGTGGGAATTTGCATAAAGCGTTTTCCTACATTCAAACATCAAGCCCTTTTCTGTGGTCTATCTTAGAATGAGATATAAATGTGCCTATGGCAGCATTTTAAATGGCACCCTATTCCCTAGCCATTTCAGACACAGCACATGTCTGGGTAGATGATAGTAGATTATATAGTGGAAACTATCAGTAACCCTAATGTACCATCCTACATCTGATCCAATTGATTTCATTAGGCACACATAGGTAAGCAACTGCATGCTGATTACATACTTGGTTAGAGATAAATGCTAAATGTCCTGGGTCCTGATGCATGAGAAATATTTTCTAATGCCGCCCTACTTTTGTGAGGAACAGATTGTGGCGTCACCATAGAAACAGAGGGAGGTTAAAGTAGTCCTGAGTATCCATGGGACTGGTTTGATTAAACAGATAGTTCACCTATGTCATGAAATTAAATGAAAAGAAGTCCATGTTAGACGAGACAGCAATCCCCACATTGATTTTGTTTACATAGCCAGGGCTGCCATGGTGCCACCAGCTGCAAACGTTGGCAATCTTTACCCTAAAAAACTGGCTGAGTGAATGAACTCCAGGCATACAGGAATCCTGTTAAAATAACTTGAAATCAAATAATTCATCTATGTACAGATTATATACCTAGTAATATTATGCTCAAAATGTGTGTATGAGTTATTTCACTCAGCTCCCTTATGGAAAGACTATCCACCTTTGCTTTCACTTCTAACGTGCTCATAATGCGGAGAGCCAGCAGGAATTTACTTCTAACATGCTCATAATGGGGAGAGCCAGCAGGAATTTACTTCTAACATGCTCATAATGGGGAGAGCCAGCAGGAATTCACTTCTAACATGCTCATAATGGGGAGAGCCAGCAGGAATTCACTTCTAACGTGCTCATAATGGGGAGACAGCAGGCATTCACTTCTAATGTGCTCATAATAGGGAGAGCCAGCAGGAATTGACTTCTAACATGCTCATAATGGGGAGAGCCAGCAGGAATTCACTTCTAACATGCTCATAATAGGGAGAGCCAGCAGGAATTCACTTCTAACATGCTCATAATGGGGAGAGCCAGCAGGAATTCACTTCTAACATGCTCATAATGGGGAGAGCCAGCAGGAATTCACTTCTAACGTGCTCATAATGGGGAGACAGCAGGCATTCACTTCTAACGTGCTCATAATAGGGAGAGCCAGCAGGAATTCACTTCTAATGTGCTCATAATGGGGAGAGCCAGCAGGAATTCACTTCTAACGTGCTCATAATGGGGAGAGCCAGCAGGAAGGAGATGAGGAAAAAGAGGCCATTTCATAGCTACCGACAGGTCTGATTGGAGTGCCATGTTATAATGATGGATTGCATTTAGGTTTTTTACCAGTGTCTTAAGCACTTCATATTCTGGGGGCAGCTCACGCCATCTATACAACTGCTATTGAACACAGCCTGTGACTAACCCTAACCTAACCCAGTGTCCAGTATCCACACATCACTCCTTCAAAGCTCCACTCTACCACATGTAGCCGATACATCAACCAAAGTTCAAATATACATTGTCAGTCATATTATATTTTTTACTCCCAACAAACTGTTTATTACAAGAAAATGCAAACATCATTACAGATATTGTGTAACCTAACTCTCCAGACAGAGGATCTCTTCTTCTTCTATTGGGTTGTAGAACGCAGCTGTGTGCTGTTGGGAGATCGAGGGGAATGAGGGAGGCGATGGCTGACTGGGTAAACTCTGATCCGTTAACACCTTCTCTATCATACAAAGGTTTCCTGAGAGCCCCCTCGTCTTCCTGTCCTCCTTCCGAATGTTCCTGAGCATGCTGGTTATCTGGCGCCGGCACTTGACCCAGTCTTTACCACATTGACGCATGTCTAAACGGCGAAACTTGGTGGTGACAAACTGTCTTATGGCAGAAAGTTTGTCCGGGTCCAGTTTGTTAAGGCCCAGTGCAGGGATGCCCTTGAGATTGCTGGTGGCGAGTTCACATTGGGAGAAGACCGCGTGTAGAAGGTATTGCACTGTTGCCCTAGGCGTCTGAAACTTGTGTGCGGTTCTAATTGTGCTTGCAGGAAGACGCACATTCCACTTCATGTAGCCCAGCCAAAGCAACTCATCCCTCTCTGTGTGTGTTATGCTTCTCTGAATTTGTTTGCCTGCAACAGGTGTCCTTTGAGCTGACAGAGGAGTCTTCTGCAAAGGCTCAGCAGTGGTTTGGCTGCCAGGCAGATGGTTCGTCATTAGGTGGCTTTCTACTACGGCTTTGGCAAGCTGGATAGTTTTATCCTTGGGGACATGAATTGGCAACCTGCGAGAGACATTGGTCACTTTGTCCTGACTAGCCAACGGGCTACAAAGTTCTATTTGGACCTGTTGTTCCTCTTCCTTAATCAACACTTGATCATAGTCCCCCTCAACCTTCACAGGACAAAGCTCCTCAACCTTCACAGAACATGACCCCTCAACCTCCATAAGACATGGCTCCTCAACCATCCCAGTACATTGTTGGTTCATACCATTTGGTTTAGCCATGCTTGGCACTTCTCTCACGGTATGCATTTGATTGTCTCTGTCTGTAAAGGTGTCAGCAAAGAGAGAGGATTGAGTGTTATCTTTGTAAAAGTCTCTCTCCGCCCTGAGATTGACAGTTTCGACTTGCAGAGCATCATGCCTGGACTGCAAATCATTTAAGGACTTCCTCAGGACCTCACACGATACACAGGTGCCCAGGTCCTGCTCTTCAGTTTCTTCTGTGGTGTCAGCATAACTGTCCCTCAGGTCAGCACCTCCAACCTCACTAAGGTCAAGGCACTTCTTCTTCTTCACTGCCCTGTCATAGCTCTGCAGGTTTCTTTTCCCTTCTGTTTGAGCTGTGTTCGGACTCAAGGCATTGTCCTCTGGGCGAAGGAAGAGGGATGGGGCAAAGTCAGGGTGGTCCGGATGTAAGTTTGGTTTTTCTGAAATATGAACTCAAATTAGATTTCAGTCTCTTCAGACACTTAAATTATTGCACTGGAAATGTGGTGTTCTATGCAGTTGCCTGTGTGAACTGTCTGACAGTTTACCGTACATCACTTCCTTCATGAAAACTCTGTAGCTTGCTAGCTCTTTGTCGGGAAGCCAACCACTGTCATAGGGAATGCATCAAATTGACTGGCCAGCAGATCGACCAGCTTGCTTACAGCTGCACTAGGGTCAGACAGGCTTGTTTAGATTAGAAATGGCTTGTATAATGTACCTCAATCCAGGGATGGAAAATTAGTTGTTCTCCGAATTGTCCCATTATCCCAACTGTTACACCGAGAAGTTTGAGCTGCTATTTTTTTTGTTGCATTTGTTCAATCTTCTAGGTGTAACAGTTGGGATAATGGGCCAATTCGGAGAACAACGCATTTCTCATCCCTGGATTGAGTTATGTTTTCCATGCCATACCTCACCCCCCTCAATTGTCTTAATCTACACCGGAAGCCTGTCCTATCCTAGCGCAGCTGTAAGCAAGCAGGTAGGATCTGTTGGCTACGAACTGACCATCAACTTACTTAAAACAAAGTGCCTCCCACAAATGCGAGAGGAGGTAGTAGGTGCCAGTCGTTTCCCATTTGGAGTACCAATTTACCACCCAAACGGGAAGGCAGATCTGGTTCGGGGTTTTCAATCTTCACCATTTTATCCAAGTTTTCCTTTGACTTTGAGCAATTTCGTTCTCTCCAGTAGGGAATCGGAAAAACCCTAACCCTCCTCCTTTCCGATATTGGGCCTTGCACCCCCAAACACAACATTGCATTTTGAAGGTCCGTAGCTAGGTGTTCAATTCTGGTGAACGACGTTAACTAACTAGCATTAGATAGTTAGCTAAGCTGTCGTATGTTTATGCCAAATATTTCCCCTGTGAATGCGTTTGCGGGTTTCCGATTTCGAAGTTCTGCTGCCAGAACAGCCTTGTTTACAAATGTTACGATTTCGTAAAATATAGCTAGCTGTAGAGTATGACGCTAGTAGTTTTGCTGTTTTATGTTTTACTCAGCAAGCGTCACAAAGAAACCGCGTCTTCT
>NW_022263246.1:0-69314 GCF_002021735.2 Oncorhynchus kisutch
GAAACAATGGAGCAAATGTATCACTATCAGAGGGGTGTTATGACATATATAGAAATACTCAGACATTCCAAATATCACTTGATTATCAGAGGGGTGTATTATGACATCAGATAGAACTACTCAGACATTCCAAATATCACTTGATTTCAGAGGGGTGAATTATGACAATCATATAGAACTACTCAGACATTCCAAATCAGGCTTCATCCACATCATGAAGGTGGATATTGATCCACCATTTCAAAAATAATGACCGGCTGACGGAAACAGGATATGCCTGTACACTTTTATAAATGCTGACAGACGATTTGTTACTTCGTTTGACAATTTGTTTGTATATTTGTGTCAGTAAAATGTCTAAGTGAGGAAATGAAATGGTGTGGAAACTCCTTAATGATAACAATCACATCTTAGTTAACTTGGAGTCACATGACATGTTGTGTGGTCCTCCACTATGACTTGAGAAACCATGTAGTTTAATTAGGCTACAGATGAAATAAGTTATGAACTTCACAGGGTGTTGAAAGTGCACGTGATGAGCTTGATGCTCCTTTCCAATACATTTTGAGATTCTTATTCTAGACAAATAAAATAATAATCTCATCATTCGGGTAACAACGTTTATTCAAACCAGTGGGAGGCTTGTAATGCCCCAGGAAAGTCGAAAGAGGAACTCTTCATTGAGACAATGATGAAACAGCAATCCTTGGGCGAGTTGTGGTGGATATTATAAAATAAGGATCTGCTGGAGTCCAAGTCAAACCAAGATTCTTTATTCTGAGCTCAGAGAGAATAACAGAGTTACACAGCGCAGTGTAGACAGTCTGATTCCTGAAGCATTGGGTTGATGAGCACATATCTTTATAGTTTCCTGTTCCTGGGCGGGACTTTATTCATGGAATGACACACCCAGATAAACACAAACATAGAGTTTAAAAAAAGACCATTTTAACACAAGGAACCTACAGCCAACCTTCTTTATATTCAAACTGACAGCCTTCAATTCAATTCATGTCTTCTAATGACTTTGTACCATTCAATTTGATATGGTATAAACAAGTTAAACACATTCTCATTCACAATATAAGACATTGATAGAACTGGGTATGTTCTCTGCTGAATTGTAAGTTAATGTTATGTGAAATATAAATGAACACACTAGGATAAGTAATTCTTCTCTCCTGTGTGGATTCTTACATGCCTTTTAAGTGACTGGGATGAGTAATATGCTTCCCACAGTCTGAGCATTTGTAAGGCTTCTCCCTGTGTGTACTCGCTCATGAGCTTTCAGGCTTCCTACCTTTGCTAAAACTCTTCCCACACTGGAAGCAGTGGTAAGGTTTCTCCCCTGTGTGGATACTCTCATGTATTTTAAGTGACTGTGATGAGAAATAAGTCTTCCCACAGTCTGAGCATGTGTAAGGCTTCTCCCCTGTGTGTATTCGCTCATGAGCTTTCAGGCTTCCTAAGTGGCTAAATCCCTTCCACACTGGATGCAGTGGTAAGGCTTCTCTCCTGTGTTGCAGTCTCATGTGTTCATTCAGGTTCCTAAGTGGCTAAATCTCTTTACACACTGGGAGCATTTGTAAGGCTTCTCACCTGTGTGGATTCGCTCATGCACTTTCAGGTGTCCTAATTCGCTAAAACTATTTCCACACTGGGCGCAATGGTATGGCTTCTCCCCTGTGTGTATTCGCTCGTGAGATTGCAGGTTCCCTAACAAGCTAAAACGCTTTCCACACTGGGCGCAATGGAAAGGCTTCTCCCCAGTATGTATTCTCTTGTGTCTTTTCAGATTTCCTAAAAGGTTAAAAACTCGTTCCACACAGGGTGCAATGGAAAGGCTTCCCATCAGTGTGTATCCTCTCATGTCTTTTCAGGCTTCCTAACTTGGTAACCTATTTCCACAATGGTAGCAGTGGTAGGCTTCTCCCCTGAGTGTATTCGCTCATGAGCTTTCAGGCTTCCTAACTTGGTAAAACTCTTTCCAATCTGGGAGCAGAGGTGTCGTCTTGCTGGTTTGGATGTCTCTTGTTCCCCGAATTTGGTTTTTCTCCTGCCAAAGACAGTGTTTATTTAAAGAGAGCCCTGAATGAAACCTCCCACATGATAAAACCCGCCTTGCAATGAGGTTTAATCCAAATCAGATCCCTCAATAACCAGAGGCCATTTTTCAAACATTTCATAATTTAAAACAATCTTGGTGTGATTTTAAAGCAGATTATGTTGTAGAGCTTATATATATAACTTTCATAGCTGTATGATACAGAATGTGACCTACACACTTCCTTAAACATAAAATAACTAAAGAAGTCATTTGGTGTGGAAGATAAAATATGTTTTACATTGGAGACAGACACAAAGCACATCAGTAACATCTCCCAATTGTCTCAAGTGTTCGACACATGCTGTTCACAAATCTTCAAACATTTTGACTAATAATGTCATGATATTTCGGGTAAAGTAAAAAGAATGAAATATTTGGGGCAGATTAAAATATATATTATTATAAACAACTGTTTTTGTAAATTGCTAGTTACAGTCTTGTCTCCTTGCTGCAACTCCTGTAATGTCTCGGGAGAGGCGAACATCAAGAGCCAACCCAGAAGCCAGCCACACGTGTTGGAGGAAACACTGGCGACCGTGACAGCGTGCATGTGCCCGGCCGCCACAGGAGGCGCTAGAGCGTGATGGGACAAGGACACCCCGACTGGGCAAACCCTCCCCTCACCAGGACGACAATGGTTGTTGGCCAATTTTGCATCATCTCATGGCTCTCCCGGTCATAGCCGGCTGCGAAACAGGTCGTACATTTTGGAGAAATTTGATGAAGTCTGATGAAACAAAAGTAGAACTGTTTGGCCATAATGACCATCGTTGCGTTTGGAGGAAAAAGGGGGTGGCTTGCAAGCCGAACAACACCATCCCAACTGTGAAACGCGGGGGGTGGCAGCATCATGTTGTGGGGGTGCTTCGCTGCAGGAGGGACTGGTGCACTTCACAAAATAGATGGCTTCATGAGGAAGGACAATTATGTGGATATATTGAAGCAACATATCAAGACATCAGTCAGGAAGTTAAAGCTTGGTCACAAATGGATCTTCCAAATGGACAATGACCCCAAGCATACTTCCAAAGTTGTGGCAAAATGGCTTCAGGACAACAAATTCAAGGTATTGGAGTGGCCATCACAACGCCCTGACCTTTAATCCTATAGAACATTTGTGGGCAGAACTGAAAAAAGTGTGTGCGAGCAAGGAGGCCTACAAACCTGACTCAGTTACACCCGCTCTGGCAGGAGGAATGGGCCAAAATTCACTCAACTTATTGTGGGAAGCTTGTGGAAGGCTACCCGAAACATGTGACCCAAGAAAAACTATTTAAAGGCAATGCTACCAAATACTAATTGAGTGCATGTAAACTTCTGACCCACTGGGAATGTGACTATTATTCTGACATTTCACATTCTTAAAATAAAGTGGTGATTGTTACGTTCCCCAGTTTCTGGGTTGTGGTTTGTTGTGTGTTTCAGGGCGGCTTCCTGAAATCCCCTAAGCAGCTGATTGGTCGACTCCATGGCTAATTGGAACTGACCCCCTGTCAAGATGCAGCTGTCTCCAATTACCCATTCCTTCAGAAGCTATATGAAAGCCATTGTTCTGTTCGGAAGAGAGATCATTGAAGAAAGATGATTGCTGAGAGAGGAGGCTGATGGTTATAGCATATGTTGGTTGTTTCTCAGACAGTTGGTATGTATTATGTTAGTTGTAGATGGAAGCAGCTTTGGTAGGTTCTGTGTGAGTGTGTTGCTCAGTCAGAGCCTATTTGATGTCCTGTGTTCTCAGTGTGTTTGTGAAGTGTTTTAATTTGTTCCCAAGGGGGAAGGGGAAGGCACCTAGGAAGTGCTTAGGCAAGAGGCCCGCAGGCATCCATATACCCGTAGTACATTTACTGTCTAGGCACACTAGGTAAGACCTGGGTGGACCCCCCCCCCTGTATTTTGGTTAGGGCACCAGGTGGTGCTAAATTAGGTAAGTAGTGGTAAGCCAGTTAAGATGGGAGAGGTTAGGTAAGTAGTGGTTAGGCAGGTAAGATTGGAGAGGTTAGGTATGTAGTGGGTAGGCAGGTAAGATAGGAGAGGTTAGGTAAGTAGTGGTTAGGCATGTAAGATAGGAGAGGTTAGGTAAGTAGTGGTTAGGCAGGTAAGATGGGAGAGGTTAGGTAAGTAGTGGTTAGGCAGGTAAGATGGGAGAGGTTAGGTAAGTAGTGGTTAGGCAGGTAAGATAGGAGAGGTTAGGTAAGTAGTGGGTAGGCAGGTAAGATAGGAGAGGTTAGGTAAGTAGTGGGTAGGCAGGTAAGATAGGAGAGGTTAGGTAAGTAGTGGTTAGGCAGGTAAGATTGGAGAGGTTAGGTAAGTAGTGGTTAGGCAGGTAAGATGGGAGAGGTTAGGTAAGTAGTGGTTAGGCAGGTAAGATGGGAGAGGTTAGGTAAGTAGTGGTTAGGCAGGTAAGATGGGAGAGGTTAGGTAAGTAGTGGTTAGGCAGGTAAGATTGGAGAGGTTAGGTAAGTAGTGGTTAGGCAGGTAAGATTGGAGAGGTTAGGTAAGTAGTGGTTAGGCAGGTAAGATTGGAGAGGTTAGGTAAGTAGTGGTTAGGCAGGTAAGATTGGAGAGGTTAGGTAAGTAGTGGTTAGGCAGGTAAGATGGGAGAGGGGGCATTGATATTTACTTTCTTTGCTTTGGTTCCATCCAGACCCATATTAACGTGTGAAGGAATAAATTCCTAGTAAATGGTAAATTCTCTGCCTTTTGTCATCCTTACTCACACCTACAGTCCTACAGACCTCTTTCACTTCACGTTGCGTTGTAGCAGGGTGTTGCGTTTCCTTACTTACAGCTACAGTCCCACAGACCTCTTTCGCTTCACGTTGAATTGTAGCAGGGTGTTGCGTTTCCTTACTCATAGAGGCGTAACAGTGATGTTAACGGACCTAAACCAGGGAATTTTTACTAAGATTAAATGTCAGGAATAAGATTAAATGTCAGATTAAATGTCAGGAATCCCAAACCATCTCAAATGGGTTGAGGTTGGGTGATTGTGGAGGCCAAGACATCTGATGCAGCATTCAATCACTCTCGTTGGTCAAATTGCCCTTACACAGCCTGGAGGTGTGTTTTGGGTCATTGTCCCATTGAAAAACAAATGACAGTCCCACTAAGCCAAAACCAGACGGGGTGGCGTATCGCTGCAGAATGCTGTGGTAGCCAACCTGGTTAAGTGTGCAATGAATTCTAAAAATCATTGACAGTGTCACCAGCAAAGCACCCCCACACCATCACACCCCACACCTCCTCCTCCATGCTTCACGGTGGGAACCACGCATGTAGAGATCATTCTACTCTGCGTCTCACAAAGACATGGCGGTTTGAACCCAATCTCAAATTTGGACTCATCAGACCAAAGGACAGATTTACACAGGTCTAAGGTTTATTGTTCGTGTTTCTTGGCCCAAGCAAGTCTCTTCTTATTATTGATGTCCTTTAGACCATTTCGAGGACAGCTTTTTTCCATCTACGTAACATTGCAAAAATCAGAAACTTTCTGTCCAAAAATGATGCAGAAAAATTAATCCATGCTTTTGTCACTTCTAGGTTAGACTACTGCAATGCTCTATTTTCCGGCTACCCGGATAAAGCACTAAATAAACTTCAGTTAGTGCTAAATACGGCTGCTAGAATCCTGACTAGAACCAAAAAATGTAATCATATTACTCCAGTGCTAGCCTCTCTACACTGGCTTCCTGTCAAAGCAAGGGCTGATTTCAAGGTTTTACTGCTAACCTACAAAGCATTACATGGGCTTGCTCCTACCTATCTCTCTGATTTGGTCCTGCCGTACATACCTACACGTACGCTACGGTCACAAGACGCAGGCCTCCTAATTGTCCCTAGAATTTCTAAGCAAACAGCTGGAGGCAGGGCTTTCTCCTATAGAGCTCCATTTTTATGGAACGGTCTGCCTACCCATGTCAGAGACGCAAACTCGGTCTCAACCTTTAAGTCTTTACTGAAGACTCATCTCTTCAGTGGGTCATATGATTGAGTGTAGTCTGGCCCAGGAGTGGGAAGGTGAACGGAAAGGCTCTGGAGCAACGAACCGCCCTTGCTGTCTCTGCCTGGCCGGTTCCCCTCTTTCCACTGGGATTCTCTGCCTCTAACCCTATTACAGGGGCTGAGTCACTGGCTTGCTGGGGCTCTCTCATGCCGTCCCTGGAGGGGGTGCGTCACCTGAGTGGGTTGATTCACTGTTGTGGTCATCCTGTCTGGGTTGGCGCCCCCCCCCTTGGGTTGTGCCGTGGCGGAGATCTTTGTGGGCTATACTCAGCCTTGTCTCAGGATGGTAAGTTGGTGGTTGAAGATATCCCTCTAGTGGTGTGGGGGCTGTGCTTTGGCAAAGTGGGTGGGGTTATATCCTTCCTGTTTGGCCCTGTCCGGGGGTGTCCTCGGATGGGGCCACAGTGTCTCCTGACCCCTCCTGTCTCAGCCTCCAGTATTTATGCTGCAGTAGTTTATGTGTCGGGGGGCTGGGGTCAGTTTGTTATATCTGGAGTACTTCTCCTGTCCTATTCGGTGTCCTGTGTGAATCTAAGTGTGCGTTCTCTAATTCTCTCCTTCTCTCTTTCTTTCTCTCTCTCGGAGGACCTGAGCCCTAGGACCATGCCCCAGGACTACCTGACATGATGACTCCTTGCTGTCCCCAGTCCACCTGGCCATGCTGCTGCTCCAGTTTCAACTTCCACCTGACTGTGCTGCTGCTCCAGTTTCAACTGTTCTGCCTTATTATTATTCGACCATGCTGGTCATTTATGAACATTTGAACATTTTGGCCATGTTCTGTTATAATCTCCACCCGGCACAGCCAGAAGAGGACTGGCCACCCCACATAGCCTGGTTCCTCTCTAGGTTTCTTCCTAGGTATTGGCCTTTCTAGGGAGTTTTTCCTAGCCACCGTGCTTCTACACCTGCATTGCTTGCTGTTTGGGGTTTTAGGCTGGGTTTCTGTACAGCACTTTGAGATATCAGCTGATGTACGAAGGGCTATATAAATACATTTGATTTGATTTGATTTAGTAGTGGTTTCTTTGCAGCAATTCGACCATGAAGGCCTGATTCACGCAGTCTCCTCTGAACAGATGTTGTTGAGAATGTGTCTGTTACTTGAACTTTGAAGCTTTACTTTGGGCTGTACTATCTGAGCCTGGTAACTCTAATGAACTCATCCTCTGCAGCAGAGGTAACTCTGGGTCTTCCTTTCCTGTGGCGGTCCTCATGAGAGCCTGGTAACTCTAATGAACTCATCCTCTGCAGCAGAGGTAACTCTGGGTCTTCCTTTCCTGTGGCGGTCCTCATGAGAGCCTGGTAACTCTAATGAACTTATCCTCTGCAGTAGAGGTAACTCTGGGTCTTCCTTTCCTGTGGCGGTCCTCATGAGAGCCTGGTAACTCTAATGAACTTATCCTCTGCAGTAGAGGTAACTCTGGGTCTTCCTTTCCTGTGGCGGTCCTCATGAGAGTCTGGTAACTCTAATGAACTCATCCTCTGCAGTAGAGGTAACTCTGGGTCTTCCTTTCCTGTGGCGGTCCTCATGAGAGCCTGGTAACTCTAATGAACTTATCCTCTGCAGTAGAGGTAACTCTGGGTCTTCCTTTCCTGTGGCGGTCCTCATGAGAGCCTGGTAACTCTAATGAACTCATCCTCTGCAGCAGAGGTAACTCTGGGTCTTCCTTTCCTGTGGCGGTCCTCATGAGAGCCTGGTAACCCTAATGAACTCATCCTCTGCAGCAGAGGTAACTCTGGGTCTTCCTTTCCTGTGGCGGTCCTCATGAGAGCCTGGTAACTCTAATGAACTCATCCTCTGCAGTAGAGGTAACTCTGGGTCTTCCTTTCCTGTGGCGGTCCTCATGAGAGCCTGGTAACTCTAATGAACTCATCCTCTGCAGTAGAGGTAACTCTGGGTCTTCCTTTCCTGTGGCGGTCCTCATGAGAGCCAGGTAACTCTAATGAACTCATCCTCTGCAGCAGAGGTAACTCTGGGTCTTCCTTTCCTGTGGCGGTCCTCATGAGAGCCTGGTAACTCTAATGAACTCATCCTCTGCAGCAGAGGTAAGTCTGGGTCTTCCTTTCCTGTGGCGGTCCTCATGAGAGACAGTTTCAGTTTCATCATAGTCCTTGATGGTTTTTGCGACTGCAATTGAAGAAACTTTCAAAGTTCTTGAAAGTTCTTGAGTATTGACTGACCTTCAAAATGATCCTTTGCAGCAGAGGTAACTCTGGGTCTTCCTTTCCTGTGGAGGTCCTCATGAGAGCCAGTTTCATCATAGCACTTGATTTCTTTTGGCGACTGTACTTGAAGAAACTTTCGAAGTTCGTAATTTTCCTGATTGACCTTCATGTCTTAAAAGTAATGATGGACTGTCGTTTCTCTTTGCTTATTTGAACTGTTCTTGCCATAATATGGACTTGGTCTTCTATACACCACCCTACCTTGAACTTGTTAAAAAACTGCAATATTGCAATAAAACAAGCGCCGTAAAACAAGCTCTTTTCTAAGGAAATGGGACAGGCAATGTAACATTCATTATGATTTTAAGGAAATGGGACAGGCAATGTAACATTCATTATGATTTTAAGGAAATGGGACAGGCAATGTAACATTCATTATGATTTTAAGGAAATGGGACAGGCAATGTAACATTCATTATGATTTTAAGGAAATGGGACAGGCAATGTAACATCCATCATGATTTTAAGGAAATGGGACAGGCAATGTAACATTCATCATGATTTTAAGGAAATGGGACAGGCAATGTAACATTCATTATGATTTTAAGGAAATGGGACAGGCAATGTAACATTCATTATGATTCTAAGGAAATGGGACAGGCAATGTAACATTCATTATGATTTTAAGGAAATGGGACAGGCGTTGTAACATTCATTATGATTTTAAGGAAATGGGACAGGCAATGTAACATTCATTATGATTTTAAGGAAATGGGACAGGCGTTGTAATATCCATCATGATTTTAAGGAAATGGGACAGGCAATGTAACATCCATCATGATTTTAAGGAAATGGGACAGGCAATGTAACATTCATTATGATTTTAAGGAAATGGGACAGGCAATGTAACATTCATTATGATTTTAAGGAAATGGGACAGGCAATGTAACATTCATTATGATTTTAAGGAAATGGGACAGGCGATGTAATATCCATCATGATTTTAAGGAAATGGGACAGGCAATGTAACATTCATTATGATTTTAAGGAAATGGGACAGGCAATGTAACATTCATTATGATTTTAAGGAAATGGGACAGGCAATGTAACATTCATTATGATTTTAAGGAAATGGGACAGGCAATGTAACATCCATCATGATTTTAAGGAAATGGGACAGGCAATGTAACATTCATCATGATTTTAAGGAAATGGGACAGGCAATGTAACATTCATTATGATTTTAAGGAAATGGGACAGGCAATGTAACATTCATTATGATTTTAAGGAAATGGGACAGGCAATGTAACATTCATTATGATTCTAAGGAAATGGGACAGGCAATGTAACATTCATTATGATTTTAAGGAAATGGGACAGGCGTTGTAACATTCATTATGATTTTAAGGAAATGGGACAGGCAATGTAACATTCATTATGATTTTAAGGAAATGGGACAGGCGTTGTAATATCCATCATGATTTTAAGGAAATGGGACAGGCAATGTAACATCCATCGTGATTTTAAGGAAATGGGACAGGCAATGTAACATTCATTATGATTTTAAGGAAATGGGACAGGCAATGTAACATTCATTATGATTTTAAGGAAATGGGACAGGCAATGTAACATTCATTATGATTTTAAGGAAATGGGACAGGCGTTGTAATATCCATCATGATTTTAAGGAAATGGGACAGGCAATGTAACATCCATCATGATTTTAAGGAAATGGGACAGGCAATGTAACATTCATTATGATTTTAAGGAAATGGGACAGGCAATGTAACATTCATTATGATTTTAAGGAAATGGGACAGGCAATGTAACATTCATTATGATTTTAAGGAAATGGGACAGGCGTTGTAATATCCATCATGATTTTAAGGAAATGGGACAGGCAATGTAACATTCATTATGATTTTAAGGAAATGGGACAGGCAATGTAACATTCATTATGATTTTAAGGAAATGGGACAGGCAATGTAACATTCATTATGATTTTAAGGAAATGGGACAGGCAATGTAACATTCATTATGATTTTAAGGAAATGGGACAGGCAATGTAACATTCATTATGATTTTAAGGAAATGGGACAGGCGTTGTAATATCCATCATGATTTTAAGGAAATGGGACAGGCAATGTAACATTCATTATGATTTTAAGGAAATGGGACAGGCAATGTAACATTCATTATGATTTTAAGGAAATGGGACAGGCAATGTAACATTCATTATGATTTTAAGGAAATGGGACAGGCAATGTAACATTCATTATGATTTTAAGGAAATGGGACAGGCAATGTAACATTCATTATGATTTTAAGGAAATGGGACAGGCTGTGTAACATTCATTATGATTTTAAGGAAATGGGACAGGCAATGTAACATTCATTATGATTTTAAGGAAATGGGACAGGCAATGTAACATTCATTATGATTTTAAGGAAATGGGACAGGCATTGTAACATTCATTATGATTTTAAGGAAATGGGACAGGCAATGTAACATTCATCATGGTTTTAAGGAAATGGGACAGGCAATGTAACATTCATTATGATTTTAAGGAAATGGGACAGGCAATGTAACATTCATTATGATTTTAAGGAAATGGGACAGGCGTTGTAATATCCATCATGATTTTAAGGAAATGGGACAGGCAATGTAACATTCATTATGATTTTAAGGAAATGGGACAGGCAATGTAACATTCATTATGATTTTAAGGAAATGGGACAGGCAATGTAACATTCATTATGATTTTAAGGAAATGGGACAGGCAATGTAACATTCATTATGATTTTAAGGAAATGGGACAGGCAATGTAACATTCATTATGATTTTAAGGAAATGGGACAGGCGTTGTAACATTCATTATGATTTTAAGGAAATGGGACAGGCGTTGTAACATTCATTATGATTTTAAGGAAATGGGACAGGCAATGTAACATTCATTATGATTTTAAGGAAATGGGACAGGCGTTGTAACATCCATCATGATTTTAAGGAAATGGGACAGGCAATGTAACATCCATCATGATTTTAAGGAAATGGGACAGGCAATGTAACATTCATTATGATTTTAAGTAAATGGGACAGGCGTTGTAATATCCATCATGATTTTAAGGAAATGGGACAGGCAATGTAACATCCATCATGATTTTAAGGAAATGGGACAGGCAATGTAACATTCATTATGATTTTAAGGAAATGGGACAGGCGTTGTAATATCCATCATGATTTTAAGGAAATGGGACAGGCAATGTAACATCCATTATGATTTTAAGGAAATGGGACAGGCAATGTAACATTCATTATGATTTTAAGGAAATGGGACAGGCAATGTAACATTCATTATGATTTTAAGGAAATGGGACAGGCAATGTAACATTCATTATGATTTTAAGGAAATGGGACAGGCGTTGTAACATTCATTATGATTTTAAGGAAATGGGACAGGCGTTGTAACATTCATTATGATTTTAAGGAAATGGGACAGGCAATGTAACATTCATTATGATTTTAAGGAAATGGGACAGGCGTTGTAACATCCATCATGATTTTAAGGAAATGGGACAGGCAATGTAACATCCATCATGATTTTAAGGAAATGGGACAGGCAATGTAACATTCATTATGATTTTAAGTAAATGGGACAGGCGTTGTAATATCCATCATGATTTTAAGGAAATGGGACAGGCAATGTAACATCCATCATGATTTTAAGGAAATGGGACAGGCAATGTAACATTCATTATGATTTTAAGGAAATGGGACAGGCGTTGTAATATCCATCATGATTTTAAGGAAATGGGACAGGCAATGTAACATCCATCATGATTTTAAGGAAATGGGACAGGCGTTGTAACATCCATCATGATTTTAAGGAAATATTTTTGCAGTCTATCTTCATGTCAACTGATGGGTTTTGACCTATAAACTTCAAACATCCTTGATGATGTCACGGCGGGAGAGAGAGAAGGTGCCGGACGTGTAAATACTGTCAGAACATGTTATTGACATCAGGGATCATATGGAAAGGAGGGGTGGGGTCACAGACCGGTACGAGTCAACAGGACAGCTCTGAGTTAGGGAGGATTAAGGAATTCAAGGATGAGGTCAGATGACGTGAGAAAGAACAGTCATCACTACAGTTCTGCCGAGCAACAGAGAGGTATTGGTCTGACCATATGTGAGGAGGAGACTCAGCCTTGGAAGAGTTAAATACCAGCGCTGGTGTGAATAGGTTGCTTGTCTCATGCAGCTGTAAGACCCAATGGGTGATTTAAACTTGGTTTAAGCTTTACTAACCGTCCCTGAGTTTATTTACTCTGTTTGTTTATTTAGAACCTAACACAACTCTGCTGGTTGTCCTGGTAACAACTAACACAACTCTGTCTACTGTGGTGGAAATATACCTGGTAACAGATACCAGTCCATCTTCATGTCAACTAACAGAACTCTGCTGGTTGTCCTGGTAACACCTAACACAACTCTGTCTACTGTGGTGGAAATATACCTGGTAACAGATACCAGTCTATCTTCATGTCAACTAACAGAACTCTGCTGGTTGTCCTGGTAACACCTAACACAACTCTGTCTACTGTGGTGGAAATATACCTGGTAACAGATACCAGTCCATCTTCATGTCAACTAACAGAACTCTGCTGGTTGTCCTGGTAACAACTAACAGAACTCTGTCTACTGTAGTGGAAATATACCTGGTAACATACTAGATGGCAGATCTATTTAATTTGTTCAAACTAAACTACAGCACTTACTTTGATGTGTCAAATCTGATCCTTTCTTCTCTTCTCCTCCTCTCACAGTTCCACTCAGCCCCGTTGTTTTCCTGCAGTCCACCAGCTGCACAGACAACCTCTTCATACCCAGCAGTAAGTTGCTACCGGGAGAGGCACGACACCGGGACTCCGGGAGTGCGGAAGGGCTAGCGTTGTCCTGGTAACCATAAAGAGGGGACACAGACACATATCATTATGGATGCTGATGTCACTGTTGTCATGAAGTGCCTTTACAGAAACCCAGCCCAGACCCAGATAGAGCAAGCTGTATGCTAGACCAGACCAAGCTGTACCATCTGGTGTTCTGATCTGGAGAGACTCTTCTCTGTCTCATCAGCATCAGGATGTTGTTGAGGCTCCCCAGAGGATCCATAATAGTCATGTCTCTCTCCTGTGTGAATGAGAACATCAAACAGATAGTTAACTTATGACTGTCTATTAAAATCATAGGGTCTTAGACGAGGCATTAGTCGCTCTAAACAGGGCCTAAAATGCAAATGTAAAAGGGTCGTTCCGCGAAATGGGTGCCTTTTGCGTCCCTTTGATATTTTAAGTAGAAATGATGCACCAATATTGAATTTTAAAAGCCTGTTATATTAGATGAGGGGAACTTTAATGTAGACCACATGGAGAATTCAACACATCTAATTTAAAAGTCCCTCAAATATATGAACCAATGGCAGATTGACCCTTTAACAATTCCTACAGTACTGAACAACATATTCAAGGGTAGTACTTCAGTAGAATGCCACTTTAAAACCACACATTAGTTCAACAACGGCATAGTTTGTGGCCCTGTTTTTAAGACAGTACTCACTGGTGTTAATCTGATATTCTGTCTCCTCTTTCACTCCCAAAACGTCTTCCTCCTTCACCTTTATTGAGATAGCATCCTCTTCTTCTCTAAAAGGTTCATTCTCTTCTTTCACTGTAATATCCACCTCTTCTTCTTCTTTCACGACAATGTTCATCTCTAGAGCTTCTTTCTTCGTACAGCAGACATCCTCTTCCTTAGCAGGGGAATAGTAGTTTAGTGAACTCATGGTCGGGATGTTAGTTAACTAGCTAGTTAGCATTAGCGACTAGCCGAGTGCTAGGCTCAGTATCAATATTTAACAGGTTTGCAAATTGAAAAGGCAAATTAGATTAAAGTTAACCAGTTGATACGTCAGCTGACATGTGTTTTAAACACTGGGTTTGCCGAATGTACACAAACATGGTCTAAAACGTCAATCTGTAAGTTTTATGTTGGCTAGCAAGCTACCGAGATGGTTGAAATAGTATCCGTGTTGTTGTTCCTGAAGAAGCGTCCCGTCCAGTCCATTATACGTCACGCAAGAAGCATCACCTGAAAGACGCTCATCGCCATCTACTGACTGGAGTGGGTTACGCAGTTTGGAAACAATAGTTACTACACTTTTTGCATTGGAAAGAACGTCATAATAATTTAACTATAAGCTGATATATTTTCTCTTACGTCTTACAAATAATACTTCCCTGTACACAGACGTAGAAGCGTAATATTGTAACGACCCTGGGTTTATAAGCGCGGAAATCGACCCTGCCGCACGAGCTTTTGCGGCACAGTCGATAGCGCGACGGACCTCGGGCTCGAAGGTCGAGGGTTCAAGACCTGCTCCCCGCTGTTTCATTACAATATGAATATGTTGATGATGAATAAATACTTATATGAATAGGTAGTGTGTTAATATGTGTGTTAATGTGTGTTTTCAATCAGGATCTCAGGGATCACTGCCTCAAACGACCACCCCTCATCACTGTCAAACGCTCCCTAAAACACTTCTGCGAGCAGGCCTTTCTAAACGACCTGGCCCGGGTATCCTGGAAGGATATTGACCAAATCCCACCAGTCGAGGGTGCCTGGTCATTCTTTAAAAGTAACTTCCTCACCATTTTAGATAAGCATGCTCCGTTCAAAAAATGCAGAACTAAGAACAGATATAGCCCTTGGTTCACTCCAGACCTGACTGCCCTCGACCAGCACAAAAACATCCTGTGGCGGACTGCAATAGCATCGAATAGTCCCCGCGATATGCAACTGTTCAGGGAAGTCAGGAACCAATACAGGCAGTCAGTCAGCAAAGCAAAGGCCAGCTTCTACAGGCAGAAATTTGCATCCTGTAACTCCAAAAAGTTCTTTGTTCTTTAAATAAGTGTGCACCTTTCAACAAACATGTAGAACTAAGAACAGATACAGGTTCACTTCACACCTGACTGCCCTCGACCCGCACAAAAACATCATGTAGCATTGAATAGTCCACACGCTATATGCAACTTTTCAGGGAAGTCAGGAACCAATACATGCAGTCAAAGCTAGCAAAGGCTAGCTTTTTCAAATAGAAATTAGCATCCTGTAACTCCAGAAAGTTTTGGGACTCTGTATAATACTTATTCAAATAATAATACTTATTTTCCACCATCATTTGCAAATAAATTCATTAAAAATCCTACAGTGTGATTTTCAGGATTTTCTTTTTCTCATTTTGTCTGTCATAGTTGAAGTGTACCTATGACGAAAATTACAGGCCTCTCTCGTCTTTTTAAGTGGGAGAACTTGAACAATTGGTGGCTGACTAAATACTTTTTTGCCCCACTGTATATGCTCTAGTCGGCTGGTCCTCGCTACATATTCGTCGCCAGACCCACTGGCACCAGGTCATTTATAAGTCTATGCTAGGTAAAGCTCTGCCTTATCTCAGTTCACTGGTCACGATAACCACACCCACCCGTAGCACACGTTCCAGCAGGTATATCTCACTGATCATCCCCAAAGCCAACACCTCATTTGGCCGCCGTTCCTTCCAGTTCTCTGCTGCCAGTGACTGGAACGAAATGCAAACATCACTGAAGTTGGAGACTTTTATTTCCCTCACCAACTTTAATCATCAACTATCTGAGCAGCTAACCGATCACTGCAGCTGTACATAGTCCATCTGTAAATAGCCCACCCAATCTACCTACCTCATCCCCATACTGTTTTTATTTTATTTACTTTTCTGCTCTTTTTCACACCAGTATCTCTACTTGCACATCATCATCTGCTCATTTATCACGCCAGTGTTAATCTGCTAAATTGTAATTATATGTGTAATTATAAGTGTTATATGTGTTCTGTGTGTTATATGTGTTCTGTGTGTTATATGTGTTCTGTGTGTTATATGTGTTCTGTGTGTTCTGTGTGTTATATGTGTTCTGTGAGTTATATGTGTTCTGTGTGTTATATGTGTTCTATGTGTTCTGTTTGTTCTGTGTGTTCTGTGTGTTATATGTGTTCTGTGTGTTCTGTGTGTTCTGTGAGTTCTGTGTGTTATATGTGTTCTGTGTGTTCTGTGTGTTATATGTGTTCTGTGAGTTATATGTGTTCTGTGTGTTATATGTGTTCTGTGTGTTCTGTGTGTTCTGTGTGTTCTGTGTGTTATATGTGTTCTGTGTGTTCTGTGTGTTATATGTGTTCTGTGTGTTCTGTGTGTTCTGTGTGTTATGTGTGTTCTGTGTGTGCTGTGTGTTCTGTGTGTTATATGTGTTCTGTGTGTTCTGTGAGTTATATGTGTTCTGTGTTTAATATGTGTTCTGTGTGTTATATTTGTTCTGTATGTTCTGTGTGTTCTGTGTGTTATATGTGTTCTGTGTATTATATGTGTTCTGTGTGTTATATGTGTTCTGTGGATTGTATGTGTTCTGTGTGTTCTGTGTGTTATATGTGTTCTGTGTGTTATATGTGTTCTGTGTGTTCTGTGTGTTATGTGTGTTCTGTGTGTTCTGTGTGTTATATGTGTTCTGTGTGTTCTGTGTGTTATATGTGTTCTGTGTGTTATATGTGTTCTGTGTGTTATATGTGTTCTGTGTGTTATATGTGTTCTGTGTGTTCTGTGTGTTATATGTGTTCTGTGTGTTCTGTGTGTTCTGTGTGATATATGTGTTATATGTGTTCTGTGTGTTATATGTGTTCTGTGTGTTATATGTGTTCTGTGTGTTCTGTGTGTTCTGTGTGTTATATGTGTTCTGTGTGATTTATGTGTTCTGTATGATATATGTGTTCTGTGTGTTATATGTGTTATATGTGTTCTGGGTGTTATATGTGTTCTGTATTTTCTGTGTGTTCTGTGTGTTATATGTGTTCTGTGTGTTCTGTGTGATATATGTGTTCTGTGTGTTATATGTGTTCTGTGTGTTATATGTGTTCTGTGTGTTATAAGTGTTATGTGTGTTAAATGTGTTCTGTGTGTTCTGTGTGATATATGTGTTCTGTGTGTTATGTGTCTTCTGTGTGTTCTGTGTGATATATGTGTTATGTGTTCTGTGTGTTCTGTGTGATATATGTGTTCTGTGTGTTCTGTGTGATATATGTGTTCTGTGTGTTATATGTGTTGTGTGTGATATGTGTGTTATATGTGTTCTGTGTGTTATATGTGTTCTGTATGTTCTGTGCGTTATATGTGTTCTGTGTATTATATGTGTTCTGTGTGTTATATGTGTTGTGTGTGATATGTGTGTTATATGTGTTCTGTGTGTTCTGTGTGTTATATGTGTTCTGTGTGATATATGTGTTGTGTGTGATATGTGTGTTATATGTGTTCTGTGTGTTATATGTGTTCTGTGTGTTCTGTGTGTTATATGTGTTCTGTGTGTTATATGTGTTCTGTGTGTTATATGTGTTCTGTGTGTTATATGTGTTCTGTGTGATATATGTGTTCTGTGTGATATATGTGTTCTGTGTGTTCTGTGTGTTATATGTGTTATATGTGTTCTGGGTGTTATATGTGTTCTGTGTTTTCTGTGTGTTCTGTGTGTTATATGTGTTCTGTGTGTTCTGTGTGATATATGTGTTCTGTGTGTTATATGTGTTATGTGTGTTATATGTGTTCTGTGTGTTATAAGTGTTCTGTGTGTTAAATGTGTTCTGTGTGTTCTGTGTGTTATATGTGTTCTGTGTGTTCTGTGTGATATATGTGTTCTGTGTGTTCTGTGTGATATATGTGTTCTATGTGTTCTGTGTGTTATATGTGTTCTGTGTGTTATAAGTGTTCTGTGTGTTAAATGTGTTCTGTGTGTTCTGTGTGTTATATGTGTTCTGTGTGTTCTGTGTGATATATGTGTTCTGTGTGTTATGTGTGTTCTGTGTGTTCTGTGTGATATATGTGTTATGTGTTCTGTCTGTTCTGTGTGATATATGTGTTCTGTGTGTTCTGTGTGATATATGTGTTCTGTGTGTTATATGTGTTGTGTGTGATATGTGTGTTATATGTGTTCTGTGTGTTATATGTGTTCTGTATGTTCTGTGTGTTATATGTGTTCTGTGTGATATATGTGTTGTGTGTGATATGTGTGTTATATGTGTTCTGTGTGTTCTGTTTGTTCTGTGTGTTATATGTGTTCTGTGTGTTCTGTGTGTTATATGTGTTCTGTGTGTTATATGTGTTCTGTGTGTTATATGTGTTCTGTGTGTTATATGTGTTCTGTGTGTTATATGTGTTCTGTGTGATATATGTGTTCTGTGTGATATGTGTGTTATATGTGTTCTATGTGTTATATGTGTTCTGTGTGTTATATGTGTTCTGTGTGTTATATGTGTTCTGTGTGATATATGTGTTCTGTGTGATATATGTGTTCTGTGTGATATATGTGTTATATGTGTTCTGTGTGTTCTGTATGTTCTGTATGTTCTGTGTGTTATATTTTTTTTCATTGTACTTTTATTTAACCAGGCAAGTCAGTTAAGAACACATTCTTATTTTCAATGACGGCCTGGGAACAGTGGGTTAACTGCCTGTTCAGGGGCAGAACGACAGATTTGTACCTTGTCAGCTCGGGGGTTTGAACTCGCAACCTTCCGGTTACTAGTCCAACGGTCAAACCACTAGGCTACGCTGCCGCTGTGTGTGATATGTGTGTTATATGTGTTCTGTGTGTTATATGTGTTCTGTGTGTTATATGTGTTCTGTGTATTATATGTGTTCTATGTGTTATATGTGTTCTGTGTGTTCTGTGTGTTATATGTGTTCTGTGTGTTCTGTGTGTTATATGTGTTCTGTGTGTTCTGTGTGTTCTGTGTGTTATATGTGTTCTGTGTGTTATATGTGTTCTGTGTGTTCTGTGTGTTCTGTGTGTTCTGTGTGTTATATGTGTTCTGTGTGTTATATGTGTTCTGTGTGTTCTGTGTGTTCTGTGTGTTATATGTGTTCTGTGTGTTCTGTTGCCTGGTTAAATAAAGGTGAAATAAAAGATGGAGGGGTTGAGGTCAGGAGGTGAGGACAGATTCTCATCAGGGAGTAATAAGGGTTTGGTATCCTGTTACCCTCTTTCTGTTGAAACATAAGATGTAAGGATTGGAGAGAAGGCGTGTCTTAAGTAGGATGTATATAACTATGATGGAGAGAAATGTTTTGCTGTCTGAATACAGCTGTACAGAACCTTTGGGAAGAATTAAACTTGGTTAAAGCTTCTCTAGTGTCCGTGGGTTAATTACTCTGAACAATAAGAACCTAACAACATTATCAGAGGGGTGAATTATGACATCAGATAGAACTACCCAGACATTCCAAATATCACTTGATTATCAGAGGGGTGAATTATGACATCAGATAGAACTACTCCAGACATTCCAAATCAGGCTTCATCCACATCATGAAGGTGGATATTGATCCAACCATTTCAAAAGTAATGACCGAGCTGATGGAAACAGGATATGCCTGAACATTTTTATAAATGCAGACAGACAATTTGTCAGTTTGTTTGACATGGTGGGATCATTTTGTGTCAGTAAACATTTATAAGCAAGAAATGGAGGTGGAAACTCCTTTATGAGCAAATATTTATATAATAACCATCACATCTTAGTTAACTTGGAGTCACGTGATGATATGTTGTGTGGTCCTCCCACTACGACTTGGGAACCCATGCAACTTATTAGGCTACAGATGAAATAAGTTATGAACTTCGCAGGGTGGTGAAAGTGCATGTGATGAGCTTGATGCTCCTTTCCAATACATTTTGAGGGTCTTATTCTGGTGACATGATGACCGATGCTTGGCTGCCATTTGACAAATGAAATAATATCTCTCTTATCCATAATAATCACTGTAATCACCCACACTGTATCTGTGAGCTGCTGGCTACAGTGCACGGGGACAAGAGCGCGTTTTCTATATAACGCAACAGTTTTTTAAAACCATCAGTAGAGTTGAAAATGCGATGGAAACCCATTTAACTTGTATTTCTTATTTAGTCATGCAGAATGTCACAGCAAAAAATACATAGCTTAGCTTAGCTTAGCTACTTGATAGAAACACTGACATACTTTAACAGCAGGTGGAAACTTAGCTACTTGATAGAAACACTGACATACTTTAACAGCAGGTGGAAACTTAGCTACTTGATAGAAACACTGACATACTTTAACAGCAGGTGGAAACTTAGCTACTTGATAGAAACACTGACATACTTTAACATCAGGTGGAAACTTAGCTACTTGATAGAAACACTGACATACTTTAACAGCAGGTGGAAACTTAGCTACTAAAGGTGGATATTGATCCAACACCTGCTGCCAGCCCACTGGGCACAGATGTCAGTTCTACATCTAGTTTCTATTTACATTCAACACAAAATGTCACCTGTCGTTAGATTTAGGTTCCCAGTTGGGTGAAACACAAAATGTCAGCTGTCGTTAGATTTAGGTTCCCAGTTGGGTGAAACACAAAATGTCAGCTGTCGTTAGATTTAAGTTCCCAGTTGGGTGAAACACAAAATGTCACCTGTCGTTAGATTTAGGTTCCCAGTTGGGTGAAACACAAAATGTCAGCTGTCGTTAGATTTAGGTTCCCAGTTGGGTGAAACACAAAATGTCAGCTGTCGTTAGATTTAGGTTCCCAGTTGGGTGAAACACAAAATGTCAGCTGTCGTTAGATTTAGATTCCCAGTTGGGCGAAACACAAAATGTCAGCTGTCGTTAGATTTAGGTTCCCAGTTGGGTGAAACACAAAATGTCACTTGTCGTTAGATTTAGGTTCCCAGTTGGGTGAAACACAAAATGTCAGCTGTCGTTAGATTTAGGTTCCCAGTTGGGTGAAACACAAAATGTCAGCTGTCGTTAGATTTAGGTTCCCAGTTGGGTGAAACACAAAATGTCACCTGTCGTTAGATTTAGGTTCCCAGTTGGGTGAAACACAAAATGTCACCTGTCATTAGATTTAGGTTCCCAGTTGGGTGAAACACAAAATGTCACCTGTCATTAGATTTAGGTTCCCAGTTGGGGGAAACACAAAATGTCACCTGTCGTTAGATTTAGGTTCCCAGTTGGATGAAACACAAAATTTCAGCTGTCGTTAGATTCAGGTTCCCAGTTGGGTGAAACACAAAATGTCACCTGTCATTAGATTTAGGTTCCCGGTTGGGTGAAACACAAAATGTCAGCTGTCGTTAGATTTAGGTTCCCAGTTGGGTGAAACACAAAATGTCAGCTGTCGTTAGATTTAGGTACCCAGTTGGGTGAAACACAAAATGTCACCTGTCGTTAGATTTAGGTTCCCAGTTGGGTGAAACACAAAATGTCACCTGTCGTTAGATTTAGATTCCCAGTTGGGTGAAACACAAAATGTCACCTGTCGTTAGATTTAGGTTCCCAGTTGGGTGAAACACAAAATGTCAGCTGTCGTTAGATTTAGATTCCCAGTTGGGTGAAACACAAAATGTCACCTGTCGTTGGATTTAGGTTCCCAGTTGGGTGAAACACAAAATGTCAGCTGTCGTTAGATTTAGGTACCCAGTTGGGTGAAACACAAAATGTCAGCTGTCGTTAGATTTAGGTACCCAGTTGGATGAAACACAAAATGTCACCTGTCGTTAGATTTAGATTCCCAGTTGGGTGAAACACAAAATGTCACCTGTCGTTGGATTTAGGTTCCCAGTTGGGTGAAACACAAAATGTCAGCTGTCGTTAGATTTAGGTACCCAGTTGGGTGAAACACAAAATGTCAGCTGTCGTTAGATTTAGGTACCCAGTTGGATGAAACACAAAATGTCACCTGTCGTTAGATTTAGGTTCCCAGTTGGGTGAAACACAAAATGTCACCTGTCGTTAGATTTAGGTTCCCAGTTGGGTGAAACACAAAATGTCAGCTGTCGTTAGATTTAGGTACCCAGTTGGATGAAACACAAAATGTCACCTGTCGTTAGATTTAGGTTCCCAGTTGGGTGAAACACAAAATGTCACCTGTCGTTAGATTTAGGTTCCCAGTTGGGTGAAACACAAAATGTCACCTGTCGTTAGATTTAGGTTCCCAGTTGGGTGAAACACAAAATGTCAGCTGTCTAGTTAGATTTAGGTTCCCAGTTGGGTGAAACACAAAATGTCAGCTGTCGTTAGATTTAGGTTCCCAGTTGGGTGAAACACAAAATGTCAGCTGTCGTTAGATTTAGGTTCCCAGTTGGGTGAAACACAAAATGTCAGCTGTCTAGTTAGATTTAGGTTCCCAGTTGGGTGAAACACAAAATGTCAGCTGTCGTTAGATTTAGGTTCCCAGTTGGGTGAAACACAAAATGTCAGCTGTCGTTAGATTTAGGTTCCCAGTTGGGTGAAACACAAAATGTCAGCTGTCGTTAGATTTAGGTTCCCAGTTGGGTGAAACACAAAATGTCACCTGTCGTTGGATTTAGGTTCCCAGTTGGGTGAAACACAAAATGTCAGCTGTCGTTAGATTTAGGTTCCCAGTTGGGTGAAACACAAAATGTCAGCTGTCGTTAGATTTAGGTACCCAGTTGGATGAAACACAAAATGTCACCTGTCGTTAGATTTAGGTTCCCAGTTGGGTGAAACACAAAATGTCACCTGTCATTAGATTTAGGTTCCCAGTTGGGTGAAACACAAAATGTCACCTGTCGTTAGATTTAGGTTCCCAGTTGGGTGAAACACAAAATGTCACCTGTCGTTAGATTCAGGTTCCCAGTTGGGTGAAACACAAAATGTCACCTGTCGTTAGATTTAGGTACCCAGTTGGATGAAACACAAAATGTCACCTGTCGTTAGATTTAGGTTCCCAGTTGGGTGAAACACAAAATGTCAGCTGTCGTTAGATTTAGATTCCCAGTTGGGTGAAACACAAAATGTCACCTGTCGTTAGATTTAGGTTCCCAGTTGGGTGAAACACAAAATGTCACCTGTCGTTAGATTTAGGTTCCCAGTTGGGTGAAACACAAAATGTCACCTGTCGTTAGATTTAGGTTCCCAGTTGGGTGAAACACAAAATGTCACCTGTCGTTAGATTTAGATTCCCAGTTGGGTGAAACACAAAATGTCAGCTGTCGTTAGATTTAGGTTCCCAGTTGGGTGAAACACAAAATGTCACTTGTCGTTAGATTTAGGTTCCCAGTTGGGTGAAACACAAAATGTCACCTGTCGTTAGATTTAGGTTCCCAGTTGGGTGAAACACAAAATGTCAGCTGTCGTTAGATTTAGGTTCCCAGTTGGGTGAAACACAAAATGTCACCTGTCGTTAGATTTAGATTCCCAGTTGGGTGAAACACAAAATGTCAGCTGTCATTAGATTCAGGTTCCCAGTTGGGTGAAACACAAAATGTCACCTGTCGTTAGATTTAGGTTCCCAGTTGGGTGAAACACAAAATGTCAGCTGTCGTTAGATTTAGGTTCCCAGTTGGGTGAAACACAAAATGTCAGCTGTCGTTAGATTTAGGTACCCAGTTGGATGAAACACAAAATGTCACCTGTCGTTAGATTTAGGTTCCCAGTTGGGTGAAACACAAAATGTCACCTGTCATTAGATTTAGGTTCCCAGTTGGGTGAAACACAAAATGTCACCTGTCGTTAGATTTAGGTTCCCAGTTGGGTGAAACACAAAATGTCACCTGTCGTTAGATTCAGGTTCCCAGTTGGGTGAAACACAAAATGTCACCTGTCGTTAGATTTAGGTACCCAGTTGGATGAAACACAAAATGTCACCTGTCGTTAGATTTAGGTTCCCAGTTGGGTGAAACACAAAATGTCAGCTGTCGTTAGATTTAGATTCCCAGTTGGGTGAAACACAAAATGTCACCTGTCGTTAGATTTAGGTTCCCAGTTGGGTGAAACACAAAATGTCACCTGTCGTTAGATTTAGGTTCCCAGTTGGGTGAAACACAAAATGTCAGCTGTCGTTAGATTTAGGTTCCCAGTTGGGTGAAACACAAAATGTCACCTGTCGTTAGATTTAGATTCCCAGTTGGGTGAAACACAAAATGTCAGCTGTCATTAGATTCAGGTTCCCAGTTGGGTGAAACACAAAATGTCACCTGTCGTTAGATTTAGGTTCCCAGTTGGGTGAAACACAAAATGTCAGCTGTCGTTAGATTTAGGTTCCCAGTTGGGTGAAACACAAAATGTCAGCTGTCGTTAGATTCAGGTTCCCAGTTGGGTGAAAAATAAATAAAAATACCTGATGTTGATGCTTTTTACAAATCCAATCAGTTGTCGACATTGATCAAACATCATCACATGGATTTGTTTTGTTGAAATGTGGAAATAATGTTTATTTAACCAGTGGGGAGGCTTGTAAATGCCCCCAGGAAAGTGGAAAGAGGAACTCTTCATTTTGACAATAATGGAACAGCAATCCGTGGGAGAGTTGTGGTGGATATTATAAAATAAGAATCTGCTGGAGTCCAAGTCAAACCAAGATTCTTTATTTCTGAGCTCAGAGAGAATAACAGAGTTACACAGCACAGTGTAGACAGTCTGAATTCCTGAAGCATTGGGTGATGAGCACATATCTTTATAGTTTCCTGTTCCTGGGCGGGACTTTATTCATACAAGGACACAGGTGTAAATTGGTTTGCAACACAGAATGATACTCCCAAGAACAGGAGATTATAATAGGACAGTTTCACAAGGTTAGTCACATACTCAGTTATGTGGACACACATACAACTAACATTTTCATTTAATTAAATCATCAGTGGGCTACAATGCAGATGTCAACAATGGAACAAATGCATCACATCCAGATATCACTTGTTAATTAATCTGTGGTGCTGGAGGAATGACACACCCAGATAAACACACACAGAGTTTAAAAAAGGGCAATTTAAACACATGGAATCTGATCTATCCTATATTGAAACTGACAACTCAATATTCAATTAATGTTTTCTAATAAAAACATACAAATATATGTTTGAGTATACTTGGTACAATTATTAATTTAATTTCATATGGTATAAACATGTAAACCCATTCTCAGTCAACAATATAAGACAATGGGAGCACTGTGTATGTTCTCTGATGAATTTTAAGTCAATGTGATGTGAAATATCAATTTACACACTAGGATAAGTAATTATTTTCTCCTGTGTGGATTCTCACATGACGTTTAAGTGACTGTGATGAGCAATATGTTTTCCCACAGTCTGAGCACTTGTAAGGTTTCTCCCCTGTGTGCAGTCTCACATGTTCTTTCAGATTTCCTAAATGGGTAAAACGCTTTGCACACTGGGAGCAATGGAAAGGCTTCTCCCCTGTATGTGTTCGCTCATGAGCTTTCAGATTTCTTAAGTGGCTAAAACTCTTTCCACACTGGGAGCAATGGAAAGGCTTCTCCCCTGTATGTGTTCGCTCATGAGCTTTCAGGATTCCTGACTGGCTAAAACTCTTTCCACACTGGGAGCAATGGAAAGGCTTCTCACCTGTGTGTGTTCGCTCATGAGCTTTCAGGATTCCTGACTGGCTAAAACTCTCACCACACTGGGCACAATGGTATGGCTTCTCCCCCGTGTGTATTCGCTCATGAGTTTTGAGGGTGTCTAACCGCATAAAACTCTTTCCACACTGGGAGCAATGGAAAGGCTTCTCCCCTGTGTGTATTCGCTCATGAGCTTTCAGCTTTTCTGGCTGGCTAAACCTCTTTCCACACTGGGAGCAATGGTGTGGCTTTGCTCCCGTGTGTATCCGCTGATGTCTTTTCATGTTAACTAACTGGCTAAAACTCTTTCCACAATGGGTGCAATGGAAAGGCTTCTCCCCTGTGTGTGTTCGCTCATGAGATTTCAGATTTCTTAAGTGGCTAAAACTCTTTCCACACTGGAAGCAATGGAAAGGCTTCTCCCCTGTGTGTATTCTCTCATGAGTTTTCAGGTTTCCTACCTGGCTAAAACTCTTTCCACACTGGGAGCAATGGAAAGGCTTCTCCCCTGTATGTGTTCGCTCATGAGATTTCAGGGTGTCTAACCGTTTAAAACTCTTTCCACAGTGGGCGCAATGGTATGGCTGCTCCCCTGTGTACATTCGCTCATGAACTTTCAGGTTTCCTAACTTGATGAAACTCTTTCCAATCTGGGAGCAGAGGTGTCGTCTTGCTGGTTTGGACGTCTCTGGCTCTGGTTCCTCCGAGTTTGTTTTTCCTCCTGCTAAAGAGTGTTTATTTAAAGAGAGACCTGAGTGAAACCTTCACATTATAAAAAACACCTTGCTATGAGGTTTAAGTTCTCAAACATTTCAAAATTGAAAACAAAATGTGGTACAGCTTCCTGGTAATTAATGATAATATGTTTACATTACTTATTTTACTCATTCTGTTTTAGAACACAAAGAACTAGACAGTTCTACCACACTCAAGACACAGACATCGCTGGATTCCTTTCATGCAGGTGATTGTATATATAACCTTCATAGCTGTACGATACAGAATGTGACTTTTTCGATACGCATGAAAGCTTATTTCTCTCCGATTTTGTGCACAAATTTGTTTACATCGCTTTGCCAAGATATTCCATCCACCTGACAGGCATATCAAGAAGCTGATTAAGCAGTATGGTCATTACACAGGTGCACCTTGTGCTGGGGGAAATTAATCAGCATGGTTACCACAATATTCTGCAGCAATACGCCATCACATCTGGTTTGAGCTTAGTAGTCACTATCATTTGTTTTTCAACAGGACAATGACCCATCACACCTACAGGCTGTGTAAGGGCTATTTGACCAAGAAGGAGAGTGATGGAGTGCTGCATCAGATGACCTGGCCTCCACAATCAACTGACCTCAACCCAATTGAGATGGTTTGGAATGAGTTGTACCGCAGAGTGAAGGAAAAGCAGCCAACAAGTGCTCAGCATATGTGGGACTCCTTCAAGACGGTTGGAAAATCATTCCAGGTGAAGATGGTTGAGAGAATGCCAAGAGTCTGCAAAGCTGTATTTGTATTAGTTGGGGACAGCCCTACTGGGAACAGATACCAGTGGGCAGATCTATTGTATTTGTATTAGTCGGGGACAGACCTACTGGGAACAGATACGAGTGGGCAGATCTATTGTATTTGTATTAGTTGTATTTGTATCAGCACTTACTTTGATGTGTCAAATCTGATCCTTTCTTCTCTTCTCCTCCTCTCACAGTTCCACTCAGCCCTGTTGTTTTCCTGCAGTCCACCAGCAGCACAGACAACCTCTTCATACCCAGCAGTAAGGAGCAACTGGGAGAGGCACGACACATGGACTCCAGGAGGGAGGAAGGGCTAGCGTTGTCCTGGTAACCATAAAGAAGGGACACAGATCATTATGGATGCTGATGTCACTGTTGACAAAGTGCTTTACAGAAACCCAGCCCAGACCCAGACTCAGATAGAGCAAGCTGTTTGCTAAACCAGACCAAGCTGTACCATCTGGTGTTCTGATCTGGAGAGACTCTTCTCTTCCTCGTCAGCATCAGGATGTTGTTGAGGCTCCCCAGAGGATCCACGATAGTCATGTCTCTCTCCTGTGTGATTGAGAACATCAAAGTCAACTTATGATTTTTTATTGCAATCATAGGGTCTTATAAGAGCCATTAATATGTCTAAAAAGGACCTAAATTATGTTAGTTTAATTTAGTTTAAATTAGTTTAATTATTAAACTCAATTATGTTTTTTTATATATATATTGTTTGTGATGCAAATGCAAAAGGGTCGTTCCACGAATGGATGCCTTTTTTTCACCCCTTTGATATTTTAAGTAGAAATGAAGCTCCAACAGTGAATTTTAAAAGCCTGTTATACCAAATTAAGTGCACTTCATTATAGACCACATAGATAATTCAATAAATCGAATTTAAAAGTCCCCCAAAAAATGTATGTACCAATGGCAGATTGACCCTTTAACAATTCCTACAGTACATATTCAAGTGTAGAACTTCAGTAGAATGCCACTTTAAAACCACACATTAGCTCAACAACGGCATAGTTTGTGTCCCTGTTTAAGACAGTACCCACATTAGCTCAGCTGGGTATAATTTGTGGAACGTTCCAACAGGAATCTGCTCCAAAAACTTCGTAAATAACAAGGCTGCCAACAAGCAACGCATACAGAGTCGTATTACAGTAGAATGAGATACCGGGTAGGGAGTGGGCTATTTTAAGACGTTTTACACTCACCACGTTAATCCACTCTGGTAGCCTACGGACAATCATTAAGAATAAACTACGTGGTGAGTTGATGCCTATTCGGCAGCTAGTTAGTTAGCTCGGTGAATTGATCATGCTACTTTGAATGCCGCGTTTGTTGGCAACCTTGTACTTTACGAAGTTTTTGGAACAGATTCCCGTTGGGACAATACATTATACCAACCCCATTAGTTCAACAACAACATCGTTTGTGGCCCTGTTTATAAGACAGTACTCACTGGTGGTAATCGGAACTTCCGTCTCCTCCTCCTCTTTTATTGAGATAGCCTCCTCTTCCTCTTTTACACCAACATGTTCTTCCTCTTCTTTCAATGTTACGGCATCTTCCTCATTTTTTATTCTAAAAGATTCTACCTCCTCCTTTTCCACTCTGACAACCTCTTTCCCATCTTCCTCTTTCTCTGTAATATCATCCTCTTCTTCTTTCAATGTGATAGCCTCCTCTTCCATTCTGAAAGCTTCTTCCTCTCCTTTCACCAGTTTCTTTCTACGTCTAGTTTAGTGACCTCATGCTCCGGGCGATTAGCCTTGTGCTTTAGCAATGTAACATGTGCTAATTTAACAAGCAAATTACGTTTAAATGAACTAGTAGAAACGTAAACATAGTTGTGTTCTAAACACTAAGAGTAATATATACAAGATTACTTATTACACTATTACTTTCTTACTTACTTTACTTTGATTACTTATTATTATTATTACACTAGATTGGTCTAAAAAGCTTCAATATTTCAGTTTTATGTTCGATAGCAAATCACCGCGTCGGTTGTATCTGTAGCCTTTTGTCTGTTGAAGAAGCCTCCAGTTCCGTCCACTAGATTATACGTCACGCAAGAAGCATCACCTGAAATACTCCCATCGTCATCTGCTGACTGGAGTGGGAAACGCAGATTGGAAGAAAAATCTCCATTACAATGTTAATTCTGGCAAACAATGTCATAAGAAGTAATTTAAAAAACAACCAGATGTTATGTTTTCTCTTACAGTCAATACTTTTCTCCAGGGCTGACCTGCCAATTAGGGCCCAAGCCCACTGCACGCCACGGCCCATTAGGCCCCAAGCCCACGGCCCATTAGGCCCCAAGCCCACGGCCCATTAGGCCCCAAGTCCACGGCCCATTAGGCCCCAAGCCCCCGGCCCTTTAGGCCCCAAGCCCCCGGCCCATTAGGCCCCAAGCCCACGGCACGCCACGGCCGATTAGGCAGGATTGGGTGACAGATAGACAAGGGAGGCAGATCCCGGAGCTAAATTGATCAGCAACACATATTAACACCTCACATAATGATGCCCCAAAAACAATGCTAACTTCTCTCACTCAGCGGCATATGGGCTATTTATGTGAGTGGTGGTGTTTCCACATGAAGCAGTGCCCACTTTGTAAAAGGCAACATGGACAGATAGGACTCTACCTGTGTAGAGAAAGATGCCCCTTTGCCCTTCCAGTCTCTGAAGTGCCCTTTTGGGTGGTGGAATAATCTGTATTCATTTTTTCTCATCAGTTATTCTACACCCTCTGCCTGCAAGTCATCGTTAAATTCACCTCAGTGATTTGTATTTTCCTTCAACTTTCTGAAGAGGAAACAGCCAGGAAATGCCCCTGTCTGAGTGAGTTTGTCTACCACTATGTGTAGCTGTTAGCGATGATACTAATGACAACTATCTTCTGGTTGATTGAAAAGCTTAATCCAAAAAACCTTGTCAATTAAATGTTAACTACAAAGTAGTCTATGCCTCCCTGGCCTACCTGGCAGAATGATATCATGATTATTTGCATCAATCCAGTTGTGATTTGTTCTGCCATCCAGGACCTCTATACCAGGCGGTGTCAGAGGAAGGCCCATAAAATAATCAGAGACTCCAGTCCCCCAAGTTATAGACTGTTTTCTCTGGTAGCGCACGGCAAGCGGTACCAGAGCACCAAGTCTAGGACCAAAAGGCTCCTCAACAGCTTCTACCCGCCAAGCCATTAGACTGCTGATCATTTCATAAAAAATCGCCACCGGACAATTTACATGATATCATAGTCACCTATGCATAGTCACTTCGCCCCCACCACCATGTACAGATTACCTCAAGTAGCCTGTACCCCTGCACACTGACTCGGGTACCCCTGTATGTAGCCTGTACCCCTGCACACTGACCCGGGTACCCCTGTATGTAGCCTGTACCCCTGAACACTGACCTGGGTACCGGTGCCCCCTGTATGTAGCCTGTACCCCTACACACTGACCCGGGTACCGGTGCCCCTGTATGTAGCCTCGTTATTGTTGTTCTTATTGTGCTACTTTTTATTTTAGTCTACTTGGCAAATATGTTCTTCTTCTTGAACTGCACTGCTGGTTAAGAGCTTGTCAGTAAAGCATTTCACGGTAAAGTCTACCCTTGTTGTATTCAGCATTTCACGGTAAAGTCTACACTTGTTGTATTCAGCATTTCACAGTAAAGTCTACCCTTGTTGTATTCAGCATTTCACAGTAAAGTCTACCCTTGTTGTATTCAGCATTTCACGGTAAAGTCTACACTTGTTTAATTCGCCGCATGTGGCAAATAAAGTTTGATTTGATTTGTGTTACAGAGAACCAACCACAAACCAAGTAAGGCTCTTACTGGTGCTACTTTAATTAAAGGGAATCTACACCCCAAAGTAACATTTACTTAGATTTTTTTCCTCAGACTTCAAAAATGTTCTCCTGATGTGGTTTAAGTTGTTGTGGACTTACATCCAATTGTGTAGTTTCTCTATTAACAGTGTGATTTAGAGAGAGAAGAACAGGGACTCGGAAACGAAGGGGGAAACACTTGTGGAACGTACAATTCTTACTAAAAGTACTATTAACAGTGTGATTTAGAGAGAGAAAAACAGAACATGGACAAATCAGAAACATGGAAAAACAAAACAGAGAAAATGGAATTTGAGAAAAAAACTAACGGCATGAGGTTAAAAATATAAAAATGGATTTGATGGAGATGTTATATATAGATAGAGATGTTATAGGGCCCTAAATATTCTATACATTTCCTCTCATTACTGTATTATCTAGGGATAGTGTAGAGTAACAGCTGTATCCTGAATTGACCTTTAACCTCCCTGCTCCTCAATACTTCTTCCACTGGATCAAAGCTTCAGCCAAGTAGGATACATGATAGTGGCAACACATGGAGTTGGGTTGATATAGTCATGGTAGGATACATGATAGTGGCAACACATGGAGTTGGGTTGGATACAGTCATGGTAGGATACATGATAGTGGCAACACATGGAGGTGGGTTGGATATAGTCATGGTAGGATACATGACAGTGACAACACATGGAGTTGGGTTGGATATAGTCATGGTAGGATACATGACAGTGACAACACATGGAGTTGGGTTGGATATAGTCATGGTAGGATACATGATAGTGGCAACACATGGAGTAGGGTTGGATATAGTCATGGTAGGATACATGATAGTGGCAACACATGAAGTAGGGTTGGATATAGTCATGGTAGGATACATGATAGTGGCAACACATGAAGTAGGGTTGGATATAGTCATGGTAGGATACATGATAGTGGCAACACATGAAGTAGGGTTGGATATAGTCATGGTAGGATACATGATAGTGGCAACACATGGAGTAGGGTTGGATATAGCCATGGTAGGATACATGATAGTGACAACACATGGAGTTGGGTTGGATATAGTCATGGTAGGATACATGATAGTGGCAACACATGGAGTAGGGTTGGATATAGTCATGGTAGGATACATGATAGTGGCAACACATGGAGTTGGGTTGGATATAGTCATGGTAGGATACATGATAGTGGCAACACATGGAGTTGGGCATTGTCAAGGGTAGGATACATGATAGTGACAGTGAAGTCCTATTACCAGTCAGATAGGAAGTAGCAGTGAAGTCCTATTACCAGTCAGATAGGAAGTAGCAGTGAAGTCCTACTACCAGTCAGATAGGAAGTAGCAGTGAAGTCCTATTACCAGTCAGATAGGAAGTAGCAGTGAAGTCCTACTACCAGTCAGATAGGAAGTAGCAGTGAAGTCCTATTTTCAGTCAGATAGGAAGTAGCCGTGTCAACACTGCCAAGTGGCTGGGATGTCCTCCACTGAGTCCACAGTCCTCTCCACCATAAACACCATCTGTTGTCTGCACACCTCTGACCACAGATCAGATCAAATGAAATGTTATTGGTCTCATACACATATTTCTCTGATGTCATCACGGGTGTAGAGAAACAGTGCTGTAATATCTAACGACCCAAAACAATACATGCAAATCCCCACAAGTTATTTTAAGGATGAAGAAATATAGAATTAGTGGAACGATTAATGTCAGAGTCTGGAATATAAATATATACAGTTTGTTTACAATCTATATGATGGTGTGTCTAGACATCATGGAGAGTATTTTAATAGGAAAGGTGTCAACAGTAGTAGTTATATAGGATGAGCCTTGACTAGAATACAGGGTGGAGTACTGGGTGGTAGACGGCTAGTAACAGTGACTAAAGTTCAGGGCAGGGTACTGGGCGGAGGCCGGCTAGAGGTGATTATTTAACAGTCTGATGACCTGGAGACAGACCACACATTAACCACACAACAAGTATTGTGGTGGCAGCATCATGTTATGGGTATGCTTGTCACAGGCAGGGACTCGGGAGTTTGTCAGGATCAAAATAAATATGAAAGGAGCAAAGCCCAGGTAAAAAGTTGGAGGAAAACCCACCTGTCTTCTGAAAACCTGTTTCTATCACATCTGTCGCAAGTTTGTTTTATAATGTATGACTTTACTCACATAACATTTTTGGATGGTCAATCAAGCAGAATACAGCCCAATTCTCCTCGGGAAGCTCCGGTATAAACAGTGGTTGTAGTACACTGCTGCCACCACCAGGCCTGGAGGGCATTTTGACTTTGTGGATAGCCAAAATATCATGGTATTAAATTTTTTTTCAAGGATGGTATGACAGTATCTGACAGTATTTTTAGCTTTTGAATAATACAAGTTCTAAAATTGCTTTATGAGTTGTGCGTGATCCTAGCGAGGCAACACAAACATTCTAAATGTTCTTTATGAGTAGTATTGTGATCCTAGCGAGGCAACACAAACATTCTAAATTCTAAATGTTCTTTATGAGTAGTATTGTGACCCTGGGGTGGCAACACAAACATTCTAAATTCTAAATGTTCTTTATGAGTAGTATTGTGACCCTGGGGTGGCAACACAAACATTCTAAATGTTCTTTATTAGTAGTATTGTGACCCTGGGGTGGCAACACAAACATTCTAAATGTTCTTTATGAGTAGTATTGTGACCCTGGGGTGGCAACACAAACATTCTAAATTCTAAATGTTCTTTATGAGTAGTATTGTGACCCTGGGGTGACAACACAAACATTCTAAATGTTCTTTATGAGTACAACAGGTTCTATCTCATACAACAGGTTCTATCTCATACAACAGGTTCTTTCTCATACAACAGGTTCTTACTCATACAACAGGTTCTTTCTCATACAACAGGTTATTACTCATACAACAGGTTCTTACTCATACAACAGGTTCTTACTCATACAACAGGTTCTTTTGTACCCTTTTTACTTTGGGGTTCTAATCCCCCTCTGTCAACATCCACACATCTTTAACATTCATGAACCTTCACTATCTTCATCCCTGAACTAGCAACAATAACTATTCTCTCTCTCTAAATACAATGTTCCCACCCGTTTTCATGTCTTTGGTTATGCAAACATTTGTTTCTTAGATTATATTTCTCATTATGAATAATATTGTTTTAATTCTATATGGGTCACGTCTTGCTTTGGTCATGTGATCTCTTATGGATCAATTATTTTAATTGGAATATAGCAATAATGCTCTTTCCTCAATCACTGACAGGGCCTTTCGGAAAGTATTCAGACTTTCCATGCGTATTCTAAAATGTATTAAATGAAACAATTTCCTCAGCAATCTAACACACAATACCCCATAATGACATCACAATACCCCATAATGACATCACAATACCCCATAATGACATCACAATACCCCATAATGACATCACAATACCCCATAATGACATCACAATACCCCATAATGACATCACAATACCCCATAATGACAAAGCGAAAACAGGTTTTTTAAACATTTTAGCAAATGTATTAAAAACAAAAAAAAACAGAAATACTTTATTTGCATCAGTATTCAGACCCTTTGCTATATGAGACTCCACACTGAGCTCAGGTGCCTCCTGTTTCCATTGATCATCCTTCAGATATTTCTACAACTTGATTGGGGTCCACCCGGGGTAAATTCAATTGATTGGACATTACTTGGAAAGGCACACACCTGTTTATATAAGGTCCCACAGTTGACAATGCTTGTCAGAGCAGTAACCAAGCCATGAGGTCGAAGGAATTGTACGTTCCACAAGTGTTTCCCCCTTCGTTTCCGAGTCCCTGTTCTTCTCTCTCTAAATCACACTGTTAATAGAGAAACTACACAATTGGATGTAAGTCCACAACAACTTAAACCACATCAGGAGAACATTTTTGAAGTCTGAGGAAAATCTGAAAATTTGATTTTTGGGTGTAGATACCCTTTAATTTAAGTGGCACCAGCAAGAGCTTTGCTTGGTTAGTGGTGTCTCTGTAGCACACAAGAGCCTTGCTTGGTTAGTGGTGTCTCTGTAGCACACAAGAGCCTTGCTTGGTTAGTGGTGTTTCTGTAGCACACAAGAGCCTTGCTTGGTTAGTGGTGTCTCTGTAGCACACAAGAGCCTTGCTTGGTTAGTGGTGTCTCTGTAGCACACAAGAGCCTTGCTTGGTTAGTGGTGTCTCTGTAGCACACAAGAGCCTTGCTTGGTTAGTGGTGTCTCTGTAGCACACAAGAGCCTTGCTTGGTTAGTGGTGTCTCTGTAGCACACAAGAGCCTTGCTTGGTTAGTGGTGTCTCTGTAGCACACAAGAGCCTTGCTTGGTTGGTGGTGTCTTTGTAGCACACATGTGATTGCAGAGTTTGCTGAAGAAATCACAACTGGATTGATGCTAATAATCATGATATCATTCTGCCAGGGAGGCATAGACTACTAATAGTCATGATATCATTCTGCCAGGGAGGCATAGACTACTAATAGTCATGATATCATTCTGCCAGGGAGTCATAGACTACTAATAGTCATGATATCATTCTGCCAGGGAGGCATAGACTACTAATAGTCATGATATCATTCTGCCAGGGAGTCATAGACTACTAATAGTCATGATATCATTCTGCCAGGGAGTCAAAGACTACTAATAATCATGATATTATTCTGCCAGGGAGGCATAGACTACTAATAGTCATGATATCATTCTGCCAGGGAGGCATAGACTACTAATAGTCATGATATCATTCTGCCAGGGAGGCATAGACTACTTTGTAGTTGACGTTTAATTGACAACGTTTTTGGGAAAGCTTTTCCATCAACTAGAAGATGGTTGTCATTAGCATCATCGCTAACAGCTACACATAGTGGATCATTAGCATCATCGCTAACAGCTACACATAGTGGATCATTAGCATCATCGCTAACAGCTACACATAGTGGATCATTAGCATCATCGCTAACAGCTACACATAGTGGATCATTAGCATCATCGCTAACAGCTACACATAGTGGATCATTAGCATCATCGCTAACAGCTACACATAGTGGATCATTAGCATCATCGCTAACAGCTACACATAGTGGTAGACAAATGCACTCAGACAGGGGCATTTCCTGGCTGTTTCCTCTTCAGAATGTTGAAGGAAAATACAAATCACTGAGGCTAATTTAACGACGACTTGCAGGCAGTGGGTTCAGCGATGAGAAAAAATGAATACAGATTATTCCACCACCCAAAAGGGCACTTTAGAGACTGGAAGGGTAAAGGGGCATGTGCTCTACACAGGTAGAGTCCTATCTGTCCATGTTGCCTTTTGCAAAGTGGGCACTGCTTCATGTGGTAACACCACCACTCACCTAAATAGCCTATATGAACAAACTGAAAAGAGGAGCGACCCAGGGATATGTTTGCTTTGGGAACAAACTGAAAAGAGGAGCGACCCAGGGATATGTTTGCTTTGGGAACAAACTGAAAAGAGGAGCGACCCAGGGATGTGTTTGCTTTGGGAACAAACTGAAAAGAGGAGCGACCCAGGGATATGTTTGCTTTGGGAACAAACTGAAAAGAGGAGCGACCCAGGGATATGTTTGCTTTGGGAACAAACTGAAAAGAGGAGCTACCCAGGGATGTGTTTGCTTTGGGAACAAACTGAAAAGAGGAGCGACCCAGGGATATGTTTGCTTTGGGAACAAACTGAAAAGAGGAGCGACCCAGGGATATGTTTGCTTTGGGAACAAACTGAAAAGAGGAGCGACCCAGGGATGTGTTTGCTTTGGGAACAAACTGAAAAGAGGAGCGACCCAGGGATATGTTTGCTTTGGGAACAAACTGAAAAGAGGAGCGACCCAGGGATGTGTTTGCTTTGGGAACAAACTGAAAAGAGGAGCTACCCAGGGATATGTTTGCTTTGGGAACAAACTGAAAAGAGGAGCTACCCAGGGATGTGTTTACTTTGGGAACAAACTGAAAAGAGGAGCTACCCAGGGATGTGTTTGCTTTGGGGACAGAATGTAACTGGCAGAACGGGTGTTGTATGTGAAGGATGAGGGCTGCTGTAGGTATCTCGGATAGAGGGGAGAGAGAAAGGGGAGTGAGGTAAGCATCAACCAGTGGGTCTTGCGACAGGTATACAGAGAGAACCAGTTTACAGAGGAGTATAGAGTGCAGTGATGTGTCCAATAAGGAGCATTGTTGGCAAATCTGATGGCCGAATCGTAAAGAACATCTTGCCGCTCAGTGTATCCTACCATGACTATATCCAACCCAACTCCATGTGTTGCCACTATCATGTATCCTACCATGACTATATCCAACCCAACTCCATGTGTTGCCCACTATCATGTATCCTACCATGACTATATCAACCCTACTCCATGTGTTGTCTCTATCATGTATCCTACTATTACTATAGCAAGCTCTACTCCATGTGTTGCCACTATCATGTATCCTACCATGACTATATCCAACCCACCTCCATGTGTTGTCACTATCATGTATCCTACCATGACTATATCCAACCCAACTCCATGTGTTGCCACTATCATGGATCCTACTTGGCTGAAGCTTTGATCCAGTGGAAGAAGTATTGAGGAGCAGGGAGGTTAAAGGTCACTTCAGGAAACAGCTGTTACTCTACACTATCCCTAGATAATCCAGTCACTTCAGGATACACAATCCATAAATAATCAAGTAATGAGATTATTTCAGGCCTTATCAAATCTTTTTGTTTTTACCTAATTCTTTATTTAAAAAAAAAAATGTTGTACCTAATTCTTTATTTAAAAAAAAAAATGTTGTACCTAATTCTATTTTCTCCCATTTAGTTTTTCCAGGTTTCTGATTTGTTTTGTTTTTTTCTGCGCTGTTTTTTTCCTTCTTTTTGACAAAATCACACTGTTAATATAATGGTTAACAACAACATTGGATGTTCTAAGTCCACAACAATAATTAAACCACATCAGGAGAACACGTTTGAAGTCTGAGGAAAATCTGAAAATTGTATTTTGGGGTGTAGATACCCTTTAATTCAAGTGGCACCAGCAAGAGCCTTGCTTGGTTTGTAGTGTCTCTGTAGCACACATGTGATTGCAGAGTCTGCTGAACAAATCACAACTGGATTCATGCAAATCGTCATGATATTATTCTGCCAGGGAGGCATAGACTACTTTGTAGTTAACATTTAAATGACGTTTTTGGGAAAGCTTTTCCATCAACTAGAAGATGGTTGTCATTAGCATCATCGCTAACAGCTACACATAGTGGATCATTAGTATCATCGCTAACAGCTACATATAGTGGTAGACAAATGCACTCAGACAGGGGCATTTCCTGGCTGTTTCCTCTTCAGAATGTTGAAGGAAAATACAAATCACTGAGAAAAAATTTAACGACGACTTGCAGGCAGTGAGTTCAGCGATGAGAAAAAATGAATACAAACTATTCCACCACCCAAAAGGGCACTTTAGAGACTGGAAGGGCAAAGGGGCATCTTTCTCTACACAGGTAGAGTCCTAGTGGGCACTGCTTTATGTGGAAACACCAATACTCACATAAATAGCCCACATGCCGCTGGGTGAGAGAAGTTAGCATTGTTTTTGGGCATCATTATGTGAGGTGTTAATATTTGTTGTTAGCGATGAGCCTTGGTCCATTTAGCTCGGAATATAACACCCTCGTCAATCTGTCACCTAATCCTGCCTAATGGGCAGGCCAGCCCCGGATTAAAATATTGGCCGTAAGAAGTATGAGAAAACATAACATCTGGTTGTTTTTAAATGACTTCTTATGACATTGTTTGCCAGAATAAACGTAGTCATGGAGATTCCAATTTGCGTTACCCACTCCAGTCAGCAGATGGCGAAGTGAGTTTTTCAGGTGATGCTTCTTGCGTGACGTATAATCTAGTGGACGGAACTGGAGGCTTCTTCAACAGCGACAAAAGGCTACTGATTTGACCAACGTGGTGGTGTGCTAGCAAACATAAAACCGATTCATTGAAGCGTTTTAGACCAATTTGTTGTATATTACTCTTCGTGTTTTGAACATACTTCTGTTTACCTATCTACTAGCTAATTTCAACGTAATTTGCTTGTGAAATTAGCAACATTGATACAGCATTTGGCTAATCTCCCGGAGCATAAACTCACTAAGCAAGACGGAGAAAGAAGCTTTCAGAATGAAAAAGGAGAAAGATGCCATAACATTGAAAGAAGAGAATGTAGTGAAAAAAGAGGACGAACATTTTGGAGTGAAAGAGGAGGCTATCTCAGTAAAAAAGGGGAAGAAAGACGTTTTGGGAGTGAAAAAGGAGGAGGAGGAGACTGAACTCCGATTACCACCAGTGAGTACTGATTTAAAAACGGGCACAAACTATGCAGTTGTTGAACTAATGTGTTTTTAAAGGAATATTCTACTTAAGTTAAACACTTAAATGTTGTTCATTACTGTAGGAATTGTTGAAGGGGCGATCTGCCATTGGTTCATATATTTGTGGGACTTTTTAATTAGACGTATTGAATTCTCCATGTGGTCACGTGGTCTACATTAAAGTGAACAACGGCGAGACCGCCTAAATACCAAGGACATGCCACACCTGTAAGGTGGATGGATTATCTTGGCAAAGGGCTACCAAAAAATGTAAGCACAAAATGATTGAAATAAGCTTTTGCGCGTACGAAATAAGTGAACTGATGTATCTTACAACTATGAAGGTTGTATATATTTAGAACCACCTGATGGATAGGAATCCATCCACGTCTGTGTCCCACAACTGTCTAGTTGTGTGTATTCTGACTTCTAATACAGAATTAATTAGTAAGTAAACATATTACCAGAAAGCTCTACAACATTTGTTTTAAAATCACACCAAGATAGTTTTAAATTATTAAATGTTTGAAAACTGGCCTCAGGTTATTGAGGGATGTGATTTGGATTAAACCTCAGCAAGGCAGTTTTATCATGTGGAGATTTCATTCTGTTCTCTCTTTAAATAAACACTGTCTTTGGCAGGAGGAAAACCGAACTTGGAGGAACCAGAGACGTCCAAACCAGCAAGACGACACCTCTGCTCCCAGATTGGAAAGAGTTTTACCAAGTTAGGAAGCCTGAACAGACATGAGGAGACTCACACTGAAGATGGGGAAAGTGACACAGAACTACTACAGGACGAAGACGAGTCACTGAGGGAACACAGCTTTGACTCCCAGACGGAAGATATGTTTCTACATGGCGAGGACATGGTTTTGGACTGGTAAGTTCTTCTCATGAAAATGCCGGGATCTGAAATTAATAATATAAAATATTATCAATTAGAGAATTTTTACATTATAATCAGTAATGAAATGTGTAAAGACATTGGCTATACATTGTGGGTGAATGTGTAGATACAGTGGGGAGAACAAGTATTTGATACACTGCCAATTTGACAGGTTTTCCTACTTACAAAGCATGTAGAGGTCTGTAATTTTTTATCATAGGTACACTTCAACTGTGAGAGACGGAATCTAAAACAAAAATCCAGAAAATCACATTGTATGATTTTTAAGTAATTAATTTGCATTTTATTGCATGACATAAGTATTTGATACATCAGAAAAGCATAACTTAATATTTGGTACAGAAACCTTTGTTTGCAAAAACAGAGATCATACGGGAACACGGTCACTGTGGTGAGGTGACTGTGTGGAGTAGAGGGAACACGGTCACTGTGGTGAGGTGACTGTGTGGAGTAGAGGGAACACGGTCACTGTGGTGAGGTGACTGTGTGGAGTAGAGGGAACACGGTCACTGTGGTGAGGTGACTGTGTGGAGTAGAGGGAACACGGTCACTGTGGTGAGGTGACTGTGTGGAGTAGAGGGAACACGGTCACTGTGGTGAGGTGACTGTGTGGAGTAGAGGGAACACGGTCACTGTGGTGAGGTGACTGTGTGGAGTAGAGGGAACACGGTCACTGTGGTGAGGTGACTGTGTGGAGTAGAGGGAACACGGTCACTGTGGTGAGGTGACTGTGTGGAGTAGAGGGAACACGGTCACTGTGGTGAGGTGACTGTGTGGAGTAGAGGGAACACGGTCACTGGTGAGGTGACTGTGTGGAGTAGAGGGAACACGGTCACTGTGGTGAGGTGACTGTGTGGAGTAGAGGGAACACGGTCACTGTGGTGAGGTGACTGTGTGGAGTAGAGGGAACACGGTCACTGTGGTGAGGTGACTGTGTGGAGTAGAGGGAACACGGTCACTGTGGTGAGGTGACTGTGTGGAGTAGAGGGAACACGGTCACTGTGGTGAGGTGACTGTGTGGAGTAGAGGGAACACGGTCACTGTGGTGAGGTGACTGTGTGGAGTAGAGGGAACACGGTCACTGTGGTGAGGTGACTGTGTGGAGTAGAGGGAACACGGTCACTGTGGTGAGGTGACTGTGTGGAGTAGAGGGAACACGGTCACTGTGGTGAGGTGACTGTGTGGAGTAGAGGGAACACGGTCACTGTGGTGAGGTGACTGTGTGGAGTAGAGGGAACACGGTCACTGTGGTGAGGTGACTGTGTGGAGTAGAGGGAACACGGTCACTGTGGTGAGGTGACTGTGTGGAGTAGAGGGAACACGGTCACTGTGGTGAGGTGACTGTGTGGAGTAGAGGGAACACGGTCACTGTGGTGAGGTGAGTTTGCTGTTCCATTCACTCCATTCCATTGTTATATAAATATCCATTGGGGGCTGGTGAGGGGAGGGCGGCCTACAACAATGGCCGGAGTGGAATGGAACAGCACTTCACCATAGTGATTGTGTTCCCTCTACTCTATATAATAGACATCTGTTTAACTGACGTGTTGATACCGGGCTCATCTGTAAAAGTATTCTTACTGATGGTTTTTTCTTACACAGTGCCAGGGACTCGGATGAACAATGGGAACCCACAATGTCAAGATGTCCATCCCCCACTAATTCAGACGCTGAAGCTGGTTCATCCAGCCGGACCCCTGCTGCCTCCGGCTCCACACCTTCCCCCGCCCGGCCATCTAGAGGTGTGAAGAAGCCAGCCCAGAAGCGGAGGAGGGCCAGTGAACCAGCGACAACTACCATCGAGACAGAGGACCGTTGGCACACTGTGCTAGAAGATGATGTTGAATCACTTCCACCAACATTTAGACCGAACAGGCAGCCAGGACCTCAGCTGGACATGACTGCAGAGTACAGAGTTTCAGCCCAACCAGAACCTGTCCATAGATGAGAGGATGGTAGCCTCAAAGGTTAGAATTGGCCTCAAACAACATATGTGTAACAAGCTGTGTGGGTACAAACTCTTTGTTTTGGCCGATTCTATGTGTGCCTACACTTGGAATTTGTTTGTTTGTGAGGGGGAAAGCAGTTTTGCGACCGGTAAGGGACTCAGTTATGATTCCGTTATGGAGTTGTTGGATTTTCAACTGCTGGGGAAGGGCTACAAACTGTTTATGGACAACTTCTACACAAGCCCTACCCTGTTCACAGACCTGAGGAAGCAGGATGTGTGGGCTTGTGGCACCATCCGTACCAACAGACAGGGCTTTCCGAAAACCAAGGTGAATGACATGCCTAAGAGGGCTGATCGGGGGACCATGCGATGGATTCGTAAACATGACCTGCTCTTTGTTAAGTGGATGGATGCCAGAGAGGTGGTCATGTGCTCCAGTATCCACAAATCCTTCAGTGGCGATCACGTCAACAGGCGTGTGAAGGATGCCAATGGTGCATGGGCCACAAAAAGGGTCCCCATTCCTGCTGCTATAAAGGATTACAACAAGAGCATGGGAGGTGTGGACCAGTCAGACGCTCTGATAATAGGCTACAACAATGTTCTTCACAAGACAATGAAATGGTACAGGACATTGTTCTATCACTTCATTGACATTGCTGTGATGAATGCCTTCATCCTCCAGAAGGAAATGGCTCAGAGCTGTGGACAGCCCCCCATCTCACAGCTAGCCTTCAGAGAGCTGCTCATCCAGGAGCTTGCTGGCTACAACATGTCCACTGCATCACATTCTGTCCCTTCTACTCCTGCCACCAGTGGTGTTCACATTCCCAAATTCTTATCTGCAGGCATGAATGTGCCTCGGGGTAAAAAGGGCACAGTGGGGATGCGTCGTTGTGTTCTGTGTCACAGGAAATGCTCTGTCGCCTGCACCGCTTGTTCTGTTACCCTCTGCTTTACACCAGAAAGAGACTGCTATGGGACTTGGCATCAGCAGCAGGATATTGTGTAGAGGACTGAGGATCTACACCAGAAAGAGACTGCTATGGGACTTGGCATCAGCAGCAGGATATTGTGTAGAGGACTGAGGATCTACACCAGAAAGAGACTGCTATGGGACTTGGCATCAGCAGCAGGATATTGTGTAGAGGACTGAGGATCTACACCAGAAAGAGACTGCTATGGGACTTGGCATCAGCAGCAGGATATTGTGTAGAGGACTGAGGATCTTCCAAATATTGTCATTCTAAAGTGTGTAATTTGGATGTTTTTTCTCCTTCATTTCTTTGGGGGGGGGGGGTGTTAGCATAGCATTTTTGTATGTTGTGTATATAGTTATTTGAAAATTATTATTGAAAATGTATCACTTTACCAATTCGGCCACTTGGGTACATTTGGGCAACTTGTGTGGGACACCTGGGTGACTTCATACTAAATGTCATATCGCTCGCTCATTCCTGACGTTACCAGTCTAAAACTTGACACACACACTGCTGCCATCTAGTGGCCAAAATCTAAATAGCACCTGTGCTGGAATAATACAGTATGGCCTTTCTCTTGCGTTTCAAAGATGATGTTACAAAAAAAATAGTTTTTTTTTCTCTTTGTGTTATCTTTAACCAGGTCTAATGTGTTATATTCCCCAACATTCCTTTCACATTTCCGTAACCTTCAGAGTCTTTCCTTTCAAATGGTATCAAGAATCTGCATATCTTTGCTTCAGGTCCTGAGCTACAGGCAGGTGGATTTGTGTTTGTCAATAATGAAGGTGAAAATGGAAAACAATGGGTGGATCCAACATTGATGAACCTTCACTGTCTTCATCGCTAAACTAGCAACAATAACTATTGTCTATTGTTGTTCTAAATGACCTTCCTGGCCATATGAAAGCCAAGCTAAATACAATGTTGGTGTCAGTTTTGATGTCTTTTGGTTTTGCAAACATTTGTTTATTAGATTATATTTCTCATTAAGAATAATGTTTTAATTCTATATGGGTCACGCCTGGCTTTGGTCATGTTCTCTTATGGGTCAATTATTTTGAATTAGAATATAGAATCATAGAATGCTGTGGGTCAATTATTTTGAATTAGAATATAGAATCATAGAATGCTGTGGGTCAATTATTTTGAATTAGAATATAGAATCATAGAATGCTGTGGGTCAATTATTTTGAATTAGAATATAGAATCATAGAATGCTGTGGGTCAATTATTTTGAATTAGAATATAGAATCATAGAATGCTGTGGGTCAATTATTTTGAATTAGAATATAGAAATGATGCTCTCTGAATCACTTACAGTGCCTTTGGAAAGTATTCAGACCCCTTGACTTTTTCCACATTTTGTTATGTTACAACCTTATTCTACAATTGATTAAATAAAACAAATGTATTTTTTTTTTAAACACATTAAAAACAAATATCACATTTACATAATTGTTCAGACCCTTTGTGTTGAGGCACAGATCTGGGGAAGGGTACCAAAACATTTCTGCAGCATTGAAGGGCCCTGAATTTGCCCCCTGCAGTAAAAGGGTAAAATGATCTGTTTAAGTCATTAGTAAAGGGCACATCGTTAAAGACTACAATTATATATTATTTTGTGGTCTATATCCTCTCAATCATTTATTCCTTCATAAACAGAAAACATATGTACTTAAACACAACATGTGTTCAAGGGCCCCTCTAGGTTCACGACCTCTTGACCATTATATCTGGATAGCTGACAACTATTTTTTAAAGGTCAAAGGTGATCTGTTCAGGTCGCCAGTAAAGGATGTATTGTTAAAGAGTACAATGAACCTTTCAAAGAGGATGGTGTGAGACCTCTGGGGGGGGGGGGGGTTGACTGAGACATCCCTCTTTTATAGGGGTAGAATGTATTTGTTTAGGTCATCAGTAAAGGGGACATCTTAAATATTACAATGACACTTTCAAAGAGGATGGTGTGAGACCTCTGGGGATTTCTGGGGGGGGGTTGACTGAGACATCCCTCTTTTATAGGGGTAGAATGTATTTGTTTAGGTCATCAGTAAAGGGGACATCTTAAATATTACAATGAACCTTTCAAAGAGGATGGTGTGAGACCTCTGGGGATTTCTGGGGGGGGTTGACTGAGACATCCCTCTTTTATAGGGGTAGAATGTATTTGTTTAGGTCATCAGTAAAGGGGACATCTTAAATATTACAATGACACTTTCAAAGAGGATGGTGTGAGACCTCTGGGGATTTCTGGGGGGGGGGGGTTGACTGAGACATCCCTCTTTTATAGGGGTAGAATGTATTTGTTTAGGTCATCAGTAAAGGGGACATCTTAAATATTACAATGACACTTTCAAAGAGGATGGTGTGAGACCTCTGGGGATTTCTGGGGGGGGGGGTTGACTGAGACATCCCTCTTTTATAGGGGTAGAATGTATTTGTTTAGGTCATCAGTAAAGGGGACATCTTAAATATTACAATGACACTTTCAAAGACTGACACATCACGTCACATCCACCCTGAGAACTATTTTTAAAATTGTCAAAGTAATCTGTTTCGGTCGTTAGTAAAACAGATGTTTTCAAAGACACTTGGGGGGCCAGGTCGTTAATTATTTTGTGTACATATAGTTCCCCTGTGTGCAAGGGCCCCCCTAGATTCACAACTTCTTGACCCTTAACATTCCTACCCAAGGTGAGAGAGATTTAATTCATTGAAGGTAAATTACATTTTATTTCAAAAATGTTATTTTATTCAAAAACTTTAGTCCAGACAAACATACAGTGGAGCAAAAAAGTATTAAGTCAGCCACCAATTGTGCAAGTTCTCCCACTTAAAAAGATGAGGCCTGTAATTTTCATCATAGTTACACTTCAACTATGACAGACAAAAATACAGAAAATCACATTGTAGGATTTTTTATGAATTTATTTGCAAATTATGGTGGAAAATAAGTATTTAGGTAGGTAGGTATCTCGGATAGAGGGGAGAGAGAGAGGGGAGTGAGGTAAGCATCAACCAGTGGGTCTTGCGACAGGTATACAGAGAGAACCAGTTTACAGAGGAGTATAGAGTGCAGTGAGGTGTCCAAAAATGAGCATTGTTGGCAAATCTGATGGCCGAATCTTGCCGCTCAGTGTATCCTACCATGACTATATCAACCCTACTCCATGTGTTGCCACTATCATGTATCCTACCATTACTATATCAACCCAACTCCATGTGTTGCCACTATCATGTATCCTACCATGACTATATCCAACCCAACTCCATGTGTTGCCACTATCATGTATCCTACCATGACTATATCCAACCCAACTCCATGTGTTGCCACTATCATGTATCCTACAGTCGTGGCCAAAGGTTTTGAGAATGACGCAAATATTAATTTCCGCAAAGTTTGCTGCGTCAGTGTCTTTAGATATTTTTGTCAGATGTTACTATGGAATTCTGAAGTATAATTACAAGCATTACATAAGTGTCAAAGGCTTTTATTGACAATTACATGAAGTTGATGCAAAGAGTCAATATTTGCAGTGTTGACCCTTCTTTTTCAAGACCTCTGGACCCAAAATATTGATGTTTTGTTCCCCAAACCACTTAGTTATCACTTTTGCCTTATGGCAAGGTGCTCCACCATGCTGGAAAAGGCATTGTTCGTCACCAAACTGTTCCTGGATGGTTGGGAGAAGATGGTCTTGGAGGATGTGTTGGTACCATTCTTTATTCATGGCTGTGTCCTGAGGCAAAATTGTGAGTGAGCCCACTCCCTTGGCTGAGAAGCAACCCCACACATGAATGGTCTCAGGATGCTTTACTGTTGGCATGACACAGGACTGATGGTAGGGCTCACCTGGTCTTCTTCGGACAAGCTTTTTTCCCCGATGCCCCAAACAATCGGAAATGGGATTCATGAGAGAAAATGACTTTATCCCAGTCTTCAGCAGTCCAATCCTCAGCAGTCCAATCCCTGTACCTTTTGCAGAAAATCAGTCTGTCCCTGATGTTTTTTCCTGGAGAGAAGTGGCTTCTTTGCTGCCCTTCTTGACACCAGGCCATCCACCAAAAGTCTTTGCCTCACTGTGCATGCAGATGCACTCACACCTGCCTGCTGCCATTCCTAAGCAAGCTCTGTACTGGTGGTGCCCCGATCCCGCAGCTGAATCAACTTTAGGAGACGGTCCTGGTGCTTGCTGGACTTTCTTGGGCACCCTGAAGCCTTCTTCACAACAATTGAACTGCTCTCCTTGAAGTTCTTGAAGATCCGATAAAAGGTTGATTTAGGTGCAATCTTACTGGCCGCAATATCCTTGCCTGCAAAGCAATGATGACGGCACGTGTTTCCTTGCAGGTAACCATGGTTGGACAGAGGAAGAACAATGATTCCAAGCACCACCCTCCTTTTGAAGCTTCCAGTCTGTTATTCGAACTCAATCAGCATGACCGAGTGATTGCCAGCCTTGTCCTCGTCAACACTCACACCTGTGTTAACGAGAGAATCACTGACATGATGTCAGCTGGTCCTTTTATGGCAGGGCTGAAATGCAGTGGAAAAGTTTTTGGGGGATTCAGTTCATTTGAATGGCAAAGAGGGACTTTGCAATTAATTGCAATTCATCTGATCACTCTTCATAACTTTCTGGAGTATATTCAAATTGCCATCATACAAACTGAGGCAGCAGACTTTGAAAACTAATATTTGTGTCATTCTCAAAACTTCTGGCCACGACTGTACAATAACTATATTGTCTTGTCTTTAGTATCATTAAAGGGGAAGACTGTTATTTTATCAAATCAATTCTCTGTAGTTATTATTACGTGATTAAACAAATCATGTAAATTTAACTAACTAGGAAGTCGGGGCACCACGGAAAATGTTCAGATTACAAAGTTATAATTTTCCTGAATATACTCTTGTGGTGTGGTCACGTGGTCTGAAAGGTCCATCTCTCTCTAGGTCAGTGTTGTCGTACTAGATTTGCGACCTTTCCAGCTGCTGTCTGTTAGGCTGTCACCGAGGACTCACTTCTTCTTGAGTGATCAATATTTCAGAGTTCATAACATTTCACGTGTAGAGCAAAAGCTCCCACGTTTCCTGTATGGTTGAGAACAAGTCTCCTACATTTCCTGGTCCATCCCCCGTTATTTGGAACGTAAGTGACTTTTCGTTATGTAGATATTTAACTATCCTCAACCACAGCTCACTTTTCGTTATGTAGAGTGGATATTTAACTATCCGCAACCACAGCTCACTTTTCGTTATGTAGATATTTAACTATCCGCAACCACAGCTCACTTTTCGTTATGTAGAGTGGATATTTAACTATCCGCAACCACAGCTCATGCTGGGGTTTGCTTAGTCCGATGTGAATTGGGTCACGGGGGCTCTTATAGAAATATGGAAAAGGAGTTGGTTCATCATTTTTTAAATCATTTTTTAAATATACCTTATAACTGGAACCTCCATCAGACGCTAGCCAGCTAACTAGCTACTAGTCATTGTTAGCCACTGCTAGCGGTCTTCACCTTTAGCTCAGACACCAGCTTCCTGCCAGTCTGCACAGCGCGATATCAACCCAGAGGATATCGGACTGCTTTTCTCTACCACATCACCAAGATTCCTGCCGCATGATCTGGACCATTACACCAGATCATTGCTGCTAGCTTGCTGCAACCGAGTGGCTATTGTGGCTAACGCCTCTGTCCCGAAGCCTGCACCAGTTAGCCTTGAGCTAGGCGCATCTCCCGGCTAGCCGACGAAGTAATAACAGCTAATTCTTGGGCTACACTACCTCTTTTTCCAATTGGCCTGGACCCTTTATTGTCAACACGGAGCCCCGCCGGTCATTCACGACTGTTCTGCCGACGTAATCGCCCGATGTGGTTTCAATAGGCTTTTCCGTTGCGATATCGCCGAAGACCCATCTGCTAGCCCCGGCCCGCTAGCTTTCTGAACGCCGTGTCTCCCGCTTGCCTAGCGTAGTAGCGACTACCGAACGGCTCCCTGACTCACCTATTGCTGCTCATCGGACCCTATGATCACTCGGCTACACAGCTGATGCCTGCTGGATTGTTCATTAAGACTGTACCTCATTTAGTTTATCTGTCGGCCCCGGCCTCGAACTCAGGTCCTGTGTGTACCTAAGTGACCCCCTCTGCCCATTCATCACCATTTACCCGCTTTGATTGCTTTATGCCTCTCTCTAATGTAAATATGCTTTGTCTACTGCTGTTTCGGTTAGTTCTTATTGTCTTATTTCACTGTAGAGACCCCAGCCCTGCCCTACATGCCTCTCTCTAATGTCAATATGCCTTGTCTACTGCTGTTTCGGTTAGTTCTTATTGTCCTATTTCACTGTAGAGCCCCCAGCCCTGCCCTACATGCCTCTCTCTAATGTCAATATGCCTTGTCTACTGCTGTTTCGGTTAGTTCTTATTGTCTTATTTCACTGTAGAGCCCCCAGCCCTGCCCAACATGCCTCTCTCTAATGTCAATATGCCTTGTCTACTGCTGTTTCGGTTAGTTCTTATTGTCTTATTTCACTGTAGAGCCCCCAGCCCTGCCCAACATGCCTCTCTCTCTCTCTAATGTCAATATGCCTTGTCTACTGCTGTTTCGGTTAGTTCTTATTGTCTTATTTCACTGTAGAGCCCCCAGCCCTGCCCTACATGCCTCTCTCTAATGTCAATATGCCTTGTCTACTGCTGTTTCGGTTAGTTCTTATTGTCTTATTTCACTGTAGAGCCCCCAGCCCTGCCCTACATGCCTCTCTCTAATGTCAATATGCCTTGTCTACTGCTGTTTCGGTTAGTTCTTATTGTCTTATTTCACTGTAGAGCCCCCAGCCCTGCCCAACATGCCTCTCTCTAATGTCAATATGCCTTGTCTACTGCTGTTTTGGTTAGTTCTTATTGTCTTATTTCACTGTAGAGCCCCCAGCCCTGCCCTCCATGCCTCTCTCTAATGTCAATATGCCTTGTCTACTGCTGTTTCGGTTAGTTCTTATTGTCTTATTTCACTGTAGAGCCCCCAGCCCTGCCCTACATGCCTCTCTCTAATGTCAATATGCCTTGTCTACTGCTGTTTCGGTTAGTTCTTATTGTCTTATTTCACTGTAGAGCCCCCAGCCCTGCCCTACATGCCTCTCTCTAATGTCAATATGCCTTGTCTACTGCTGTTTCGGTTAGTTCTTATTGTCTTATTTCACTGTAGAGCCCCCAGCCCTGCCCAACATGCCTCTCTCTAATGTCAATATGCCTTGTCTACTGCTGTTTCGGTTAGTTCTTATTGTCTTATTTCACTGTAGAGCCCCCAGCCCTGCCCTACATGCCTCTCTCTAATGTCAATATGCCTTGTCTACTGCTGTTTTGGTTAGTTCTTATTGTCTTATTTCACTGTAGAGCCCCCAGCCCTGCCCTACATGCCTCTCTCTAATGTCAATATGCCTTGTCTACTGCTGTTTTGGTTAGTTCTTATTGTCTTATTTCACTGTAGAGCCCCCAGCCCTGCCCTACATGCCTCTCTCTAATGTCAATATGCCTTGTCTACTGCTGTTTCGGTTAGTTCTTATTGTCTTATTTCACTGTAGAGCCCCCAGCCCTGCCCAACATGCCTCTCTCTAATGTCAATATGCCTTGTCTACTGCTGTTTCGGTTAGTTCTTATTGTCTTATTTCACTGTAGAGCCCCCAGCCCTGCCCAACATGCCTCTCTCTAATGTCAATATGCCTTGTCTACTGCTGTTTCGGTTAGTTCTCCACTGTACTCCACTGTACTCACATCCTACCATACCCCTGTCTGTACATTATGCCCTGAATCTATTCTACCCAGAAACCTGCTCCTTTTACTCTCTGTTCGTAAGGCACTAGACGACCAGTTCTTATAGCCTTTAGCCGTACACTCAAGGTCCTAAACGATATCATAACCGCCATAACAGCAATCGATAAGAGACAGTACTGTGCAGCAGTCTTCATCCACCTGGCCAAGGCTTTTGACTCTGTCAATCACCACATTCTTATCAGCAGACTCAATGGTCCTGGTAATCCGTCTGGCCCCACAGCCTTGGGAATGTTGACCTGTTTAAGGTATTACTCAATGGTCCTGGTAATCCGTCTGGCCCCACGGCCTTTTGAATGTTGACCTGTTTAAGGTGTTACTCATGCTATGGAGAACCGACGTGTTGCTTGCCTCGAAGTGAGCATAGAAGTGATTTAGCTCGTCTGGTAGGCTCGTGTCACTGGGCAGCTCGCGGTTGTGCTTCCCTTTTGTACTCTGTAATAGTATGCAAGCCCAGCCACATAAGACGAGCGTCGGAGCTGGTGTAGTACAATTTAATTAGTGTAGTAACTCCAACCCAGGAGGAGCCCAAGTCTCATCACCCAGTGCTACAGGCGTCGCCACAAAGAGTGGGTGGACTACTGAGGCTCTGGTCACTGCTTTCCACCAGGGTCTGTCTAACTCCATAGAGGATGAACTGTATATATTGCTACAGGCGTCGCCACAGAGAGTGGGTGGACTACTGAGGCTCTGGTCACTGCTTTCCACCAGGGTCTGTCTAACTCCATAGAGGATGAACTGTATATATTGCTACAGGCGTCGCCACAGAGAGTGGGTGGACTACTGAGGCTCTGGTCACTGCTTTCCACCAGGGTCTGTCTAACTCCATAGAGGATGAACTGTATATATTGCTACAGGCGTCGCCACAGAGAGTGGGTGGACTACTGAGGCTCTGGTCACTGCTTTCCACCAGGGTCTGTCTAACTCCATAGAGGATGAACTGTATATATTGCTACAGGCGTCGCCACAGAGAGTGGGTGGACTACTGAGGCTCTGGTCACTGCTTTCCACCAGGGTCTGTCTAACTCCATAGAGGATGAACTGTATATATTGCTACAGGCGTCGCCACAGAGAGTGGGTGGACTACTGAGGCTCTGGTCACTGCTTTCCACCAGGGTCTGTCTAACTCCATAGAGGATGAACTGTATATATTGCTACAGGCGTCGCCACAAAGAGTGGGTGGACTACTGAGGCTCTGGTCACTGCTTTCCACCAGGGTCTGTCTAACTCCATAGAGGATGAACTGTATATATTGCTACAGGCGTCGCCACAGAGAGTGGGTGGACTACTGAGGCTCTGGTCACTGCTTTCCACCAGGGTCTGTCTAACTCCATGGAGGATGAACTGTATATATTGCTACAGGCGTCGCCACAGAGAGTGGGTGGACTACTGAGGCTCTGGTCACTGCTTTCCACCAGGGTCTGTCTAACTCCATAGAGGATGAACTGTATATATTGCTACAGGCGTCGCCACAGAGAGTGGGTGGACTACTGAGGCTCTGGTCACTGCTTTCCACCAGGGTCTGTCTAACTCCATAGAGGATGAACTGTATATATTGCTACAGGCGTCGCCACAGAGAGTGGGTGGACTACTGAGGCTCTGGTCACTGCTTTCCACCAGGGTCTGTCAACTCCATAGAGGATGAACTGTATATATTGCTACAGGCGTCGCCACAGAGAGTGGGTGGACTACTGAGGCTCTGGTCACTGCTTTCCACCAGGGTCTGTCTAACTCCATGGAGGATGAACTGTATATATTGCTACAGGCGTCGCCACAGAGAGTGGGTGGACTACTGAGGCTCTGGTCACTGCTTTCCACCAGGGTCTGTCTAACTCCATAGAGGATGAACTGTATATATTGCTACAGGCGTCGCCACAGAGAGTGGGTGGACTACTGAGGCTCTGGTCACTGCTTTCCACCAGGGTCTGTCTAACTCCATAGAGGATGAACTGTATATATTGCTACAGGCGTCGCCACAGAGAGTGGGTGGACTACTGAGGCTCTGGTCACTGCTTTCCACCAGGGTCTGTCTAACTCCATAGAGGATGAACTGTATATATTGCTACAGGCGTCGCCACAGAGAGTGGGTGGACTACTGAGGCTCTGGTCACTGCTTTCCACCAGGGTCTGTCTAACTCCATAGAGGATGAACTGTATATATTGCTACAGGCGTCGCCACAGAGAGTGGGTGGACTACTGAGGCTCTGGTCACTGCTTTCCACCAGGGTCTGTCAACTCCATAGAGGATGAACTGTATATATTGCTACAGGCGTCGCCACAGAGAGTGGGTGGACTACTGAGGCTCTGGTCACTGCTTTCCACCAGGGTCTGTCAACTCCATAGAGGATGAACTGTATATATTGCTACAGGCGTCGCCACAGAGAGTGGGTGGACTACTGAGGCTCTGGTCACTGCTTTCCACCAGGGTCTGTCTAACTCCATAGAGGATGAACTGTATATATTGCTACAGGCGTCGCCACAGAGAGTGGGTGGACTACTGAGGCTCTGGTCACTGCTTTCCACCAGGGTCTGTCTAACTCCATAGAGGATGAACTGTATATATTGCTACAGGCGTCGCCACAGAGAGTGGGTGGACTACTGAGGCTCTGGTCACTGCTTTCCACCAGGGTCTGTCTAACTCCATAGAGGATGAACTGTATATATTGCTACAGGCGTCGCCACAGAGAGTGGGTGGACTACTGAGGCTCTGGTCACTGCTTTCCACCAGGGTCTGTCTAACTCCATAGAGGATGAACTGTATATATTGCTACAGGCGTCGCCACAGAGAGTGGGTGGACTACTGAGGCTCTGGTCACTGCTTTCCACCAGGGTCTGTCTAACTCCATAGAGGATGAACTGTATATATTGCTACAGGCGTCGCCACAGAGAGTGGGTGGACTACTGAGGCTCTGGTCACTGCTTTCCACCAGGGTCTGTCCAACTCCATAGAGGATGAACTGTATATATTGCTACAGGCGTCGCCACAGAGAGTGGGTGGACTACTGAGGCTCTGGTCACTGCTTTCCACCAGGGTCTGTCCAACTCCATAGAGGATGAACTGTATATATTGCTACAGGCGTCGCCACAGAGAGTGGGTGGACTACTGAGGCTCTGGTCACTGCTTTCCACCAGGGTCTGTCCAACTCCATAGAGGATGAACTGTATATATTGCTACAGGCGTCGCCACAGAGAGTGGGTGGACTACTGAGGCTCTGGTCACTGCTTTCCACCAGGGTCTGTCCAACTCCATAGAGGATGAACTGTATATATTGCTACAGGCGTCGCCACAGAGAGTGGGTGGACTACTGAGGCTCTGGTCACTGCTTTCCACCAGGGTCTGTCCAACTCCATAGAGGATGAACTGTATATATTGCTACAGGCGTCGCCACAGAGAGTGGGTGGACTACTGAGGCTCTGGTCACTGCTTTCCACCAGGGTCTGTCCAACTCCATAGAGGATGAACTGTATATATTGCTACAGGCGTCGCCACAGAGAGTGGGTGGACTACTGAGGCTCTGGTCACTGCTTTCCACCAGGGTCTGTCTAACTCCATAGAGGATGAACTGTATATATTGCTACAGGCGTCGCCACAGAGAGTGGGTGGACTACTGAGGCTCTGGTCACTGCTTTCCACCAGGGTCTGTCTAACTCCATAGAGGATGAACTGTATATATTGCTACAGGCGTCGCCACAGAGAGTGGGTGGACTACTGAGGCTCTGGTCACTGCTTTCCACCAGGGTCTGTCTAACTCCATGGAGGATGAACTGTATATATTGCTACAGGCGTCGCCACAGAGAGTGGGTGGACTACTGAGGCTCTGGTCACTGCTTTCCACCAGGGTCTGTCTAACTCCATAGAGGATGAACTGTATATATTGCTACAGGCGTCGCCACAGAGAGTGGGTGGACTACTGAGGCTCTGGTCACTGCTTTCCACCAGGGTCTGTCTAACTCCATAGAGGATGAACTGTATATATTGCTACAGGCGTCGCCACAGAGAGTGGGTGGACTACTGAGGCTCTGGTCACTGCTTTCCACCAGGGTCTGTCAACTCCATAGAGGATGAACTGTATATATTGCTACAGGCGTCGCCACAGAGAGTGGGTGGACTACTGAGGCTCTGGTCACTGCTTTCCACCAGGGTCTGTCTAACTCCATAGAGGATGAACTGTATATATTGCTACAGGCGTCGCCACAGAGAGTGGGTGGACTACTGAGGCTCTGGTCACTGCTTTCCACCAGGGTCTGTCAACTCCATAGAGGATGAACTGTATTAAAGTATTGGCAGTAAGAAGTATGAGAAAACATAACATCTTGTTGTTTTTAAATTACTTCTTATGACATTGCTTGCCAGAATAAACATTGTAAGGGAGATTTTTCTCCAGTCTGCGTTACCCACTCCAGTCAGCAGATGGTGATGTGCGTCTTTCAGGATAATGCTTCTTGTGTGACGTATAATCCAGTGGACGAGACGGGCAGCTTCTTCACCAGCAACAACATGCTGATTTAACCACGCGGTAGCTTGCTAGTTAACATAAAACCGAAACATTGAAGCTTTTTAGACCAATCTTGTGTATATTACTCTTTAGTGTTTAGAACAAAAATGTGTTTACGTTTCTACTAGTTAATTTAAACGTAATTTTCTTGTTAAATTATCAAATGTGTTAAGTTGATACTGCACGAGGCTAATCGTCCGGAGCATGAGGTCTTAGCAAGACGGAGATAGAAGCCCTGGTGAACGGAGAGGAAGAAGCTTTCAGAATGAAAAAGGAGGAAGAGGATGATATTACAGTGAAGGAGGTTGTCAAAAAGGAGGAAGATGCCATAACATTGGAAGAACATTTTAGAGTAAAAGAGGAAGAGGAGGCTGTCTCAATAAAAGAGAAGAAGGAAGACGTTTTGGGTGTGAAAAAGGAGACTGAATATCAGATTAAGACCAGTGAGTATTGTCTTACAAACAATAATTAATAACGGCAACAAAGTAGGCATTTGTTGAACCACCGTGGGGTTTTAAGGGGCTTTCTACTAACGTTCTACACTTGAATATGTTGTTCAGTACTGTAGGAATTGTTAAAGGTGCAATCCGCCATTGGTACATATATTTTTGGGACTTTTAAATTAGATATATTGAATTCTCCACGTGGTCTACATTAAAGTGCACCTCATCTAATATAACAGGCTTTTAACACAATATTTTATAAAATCATGATGTTAGAAATATTCATGCCTTTTGTAAGACTCTGTTGCTGTTCTCATTCACACAGGAGAGAGACATGACTATTATGGATCCTCTGGGGAGCCTCAACAACATCCTGATGCTGACGAGGCAGAGAAGAGTCTCTCCAGATCAGAACACCAGATGGTACAGCTTGGTCTGGTCTAGCATACAGCTTTCTCTATCGGGCTCTGGGCTGAGTTTCTATAGAGCACTTTATGACAACAGTGACATCAGCATCCATAATGATGTGCGTCTGTGTCCCCTCTTTATGGTTACCAGGACAACGCTAGCCCTTCCTCTCTCCCGGAGTCCTCATGTCGTGCCTCTCCCGGTAGCACCTTACTGCTGGGTATGAAGAGGTTGTCTGTGCTGCTGGTGGACTGCAGGAAAACAACGGGGCTGAGTGGAACTGTGAGAGGAGGAGAAGAGAAGAAAGGATCAGATTTGACACATCAAAGTAAGTAGTTTAGTTGGAACAAATACAATAGATCTGTCCACTGGTATCTGTTACCAGGACAACCAGCAGACTTCTGTTAGTTGACAGGAAGGTGGACTGGTGGATATGGATGTTATGAATATCATAACACTGAAAAAGGATTCTGCCAATGAAAAGAGAGAAAGCAGTAGACCATATAAAACCTTGATGAAAGTCAGCTTTAGAGGGAAAGTTTCAAGAGGATCTGATGTAAGGTGCTTGTTTTACAAAAACGTTTCCAGAAAACATGATGGATGTTACATTGCCTGTCCCAGTCAACCCCCCTGTCTTTACAAGACTGTAGAACAGGCAAGAACAATTCAAGACACTTCAATGTGGTCTGTATTGCTTCATTAACATCTGATCTACAGAACTTGTTAAAAATGTCCAATACATATATATATTTTTTTAAAGCTCCGTAAACATTTTCTAAAAGCCATGAAATATGGTTGAATGAAAAGCATTTTTTGTGAGACTTTGCCTCGGTCTCTGTAATGGACAAAATGTATTTATTTGTTCATGTGTAACTGACGCCAGTTTGCCAGTTTAGCCTCCATTGTCACTGTCCCCATACTGTGCTCAAACTAGTGATCCTCTGCTTCTCATCACATGTGACCACTCTCCTTGACAATGAACCGATGGAGCTATAGAAAAGGTACCAGTTGGACAGCTCCATCTGTGACGTTTCAAGCTGTGGAGTGAACTTACGGTGCGTTCGTACCTCCGTTACACATGTTCAGGCTGACTTTCTCACGGAATCGACCATATATGAACGCTGCCCTGCGTCTCCACCATTACATAATTAATGGAGCTGGTTGAGAGAATGCCAAGAGTGTGCAAAGCTGTCATCAAGGCAAAGGGTGGCTACTTTGAAGAATAGAAGAATACCACATTTAAAATATATTTTTGATTTGTTTATCACTTTTTTTGGGTTACTACATGATTCCATTTGTGTTATTTCATAGTTTTGATGTCTTCACTATTATTCTACAATGTAGAAAATTGTAAAAAATAAAAACCCTTCAACGAGTAGGTGAGTCTAAACTTCTGACTGGTGCTATATATATATATACACACAGTATATCACAAAAGTGAGTACACCCCTCACATTTTTGTAAATATTTGAGTATTTCTTTTCATGTGACAACACTGAAGAAATGACACTTTGCTACAATGTAAAGTAGTGAGTGTACAGCTTGTATAACAGTGTAAATTTTCTGTCCCCTCAAAATAACTCAACACAGCCATTAATGTCTAAACCACTGGCAACAAAAGTAAGTACACCCCTCAGTGAACACCTAAGTAAACACCTCCAGTGGATATTCCTGCAGTCAGCCAATTGGTTATACGTAGGGGGGGGGGGGTAATAATCTGTATTACCTCCCAGTGGTGGAGTGCAGGGTAATAATCCATTGGGTGGGCATAACCCAGAACCTCCAATCAGAATTCGTTTTTCCCCACAAAAGGGCTTTATTGCAGAGAGAAATACTCCTCAGTTTCATCATCATCATCAACGTGGTCTGCGGTTGTGTCTGATGTACTACCAAATTCTCTAAAACAACGTTTGAGGTGGCTTATGGTAGAGAAATTAAGATTCAATTCTCTGTTAACAGCTCCAGTGGATATTCCTGCATTGCCAATTGCACACTCCCTTAAAACTTGAGACATCTGAGGCATTGTGTTGTGTGACAAAACACATTTAGTGGCCTTTTATTGTCCCCAGCACAAGGTGCACCTGAGTAATGATAATGCTGTTTAATCTTCTTCTTCTTCTTGATATGCCACACCTGTCAGGTGGATAGATTTTCTTGGCAAAGGAGAAATGTTCACTAACAGGGATGAAAACAAATTTGTGCACCAAATTTGAGAGAAATAATATTTTCACTTAAATATTTATATTTTTTGGAACATCTACCCAAATTATCGTGACATTAATGGTAGTCAAAATATTAAATATGTGTGAAGAATTTTTTTTTTTAAAGCCATTGTGTCGACTATATTGACAACGGGGGAGATGTTACTGATGTGCTATGTGCCTGTCTCCAAGTTTTGGACTTTACTTATTTTCGGTTTAAGGACGTGTGTAGGTCACATTCATTATCGTACAACTATGAAGGTTATATATTTACAACCACCTGCTTGATAGGAATCCAGCGATGTCTGTCTTGAGTGATCTAGAACATTCTAGTTGTTTGTGTTCCGACTTATAAAACAGAGATAATAATAGGTAATGTAAACATATCAGTAATTACCAGGTAGCTTTACAACATCATTTGATTGTTTTGAATGATGAAATGTTTGAAAGCTGACCTCAGGACATTGAGGGATCTGATTTGGATTAAACCTCATAGCAAGGCAGTTTTTATCATGTAGAGATTTCATTCAGGTCTCTCTTTAAATGAACACTGTTTATTGCAGGAGGAAAACCAAACTTGGAGAAACCAGAAACGTCCAAATCAGCAAGACGACACCTCTGCTCCCACTGTGGAAAGAGTTTTAACCAGTTCGTTAGCATGAGAAGACATGAGAGAATACACACAGGGGAGAAGCCACACCATTGCATCCAGTGTGGAAAGAGTTTTAACCAGTTAGGAAACATGAAATCTCACGAACGAATACACACAGGGGAGAAGCCTTTCCATTGCTCCCAGTGTGGAAAGAGTTTTGGAGAGTCAGGAAACCTGAATGCTCACGAGCGAATACACACAGGGGAGAAGCCTTTCCACTGCTCCCACTGCGGAAAGCGTTTTAACCATTCAGGAAAGCTGAAAGAACACATGAGACTGCACACAGAGGAGAACCCTTACAAATGTTCAGACTGTGGGAAGACATATTACTCATCATGGTCACTTAAACGTCATGTGAGAATCCACACAGGAGAATAATTACTTCTAGCGTGTATGTTGATATTTCACTTCACATTGACTTCATCAGAGAACATACACAGTGGTCCCGTTGTCTTATATTGTTGACTGAGAATGTGTTTACCTGTTTTTACCAGATGAAATGTAATTGTACAAAGTATACTTAAACATATAGTTGTGTGTTTTTATTAGAAAACATGAATTGAATATGGAGTCTGTCAGTTTGAATATAAAGAAGATCAGGTTCCTTCTTTTAAACGGTCCTTTTTTTAAACTCTGTGTGTGTTTATCTGGGTGTGTCATTCCTCCAGCACTACAGATAATCAAGTGATATTTGGATGTGATGCATTAGTTCCATTGTTGACATTTGCATTGTTGGCCCACTGATGATTTAATGAAATGAAAATGTTCAGACTCTGTAATGGAAAATGTTAATTGTTTGTGTGTCCACATAACTGAGTATGTGACTAACCTTGTGAAACTGTCCTATTATAAGCTCCTGTTCTTGGGAGTATCATCCTGTGTTGCAAACCAATTTACACCTGCGTCCTTGTATGAATAAAGTCCCGCCCAGGAACAGGAAACTATAAAGATATGTGCTCATCACTCAATGCTTCAGGAAATCAGACTGTCTACACTGCGCTGTGTAACTCTGTTATTCTCTCTGAGCTCAGAAATAAAGAATCTTGGTTTGACTTGGACTCCAGCAGATTCTTATTTTATAATATCCACCACAACTCTCCCAAGGATTGCTGTTTATCATTGTCTCAATGAGGAGTTTCTCGTTTGACTTTCCTGGGGGCATTTTCATTTACAAGCCTCCCACTGGTTCAATAAACGTAATTTCCACGTAATTTGAACAAAACAAATCCATGTGATGGTGTTAGATCAATGTAGAAAACTGATTGGATTTGTAAAAATCAGGTATTTTTATGTTTTTGTGTTTCACCCAACTGGTAACCTAAATCCAGTGACAGGTGACATTTTGTGTTGATTTCATGTTGAATTCCCTTTACTTGACAACTCAAAGAAATGTAAATAGAAACTAGATGTTAAACTGACGTCTGTGCCCAGTGGGCTGGTTTGAAAAAGCAGTAGGTGTTCTATCGCATTTTCAACTCTTCTCATTATATAGAAAACGTGCTCTGTAGCCAACAGCTCACAGATACAGTGCAGGTAGGCTACCTACATGATTACATGATGAGATTATTATTATAATTAGTAGTAGTGCACAAAAAATAACGTTTGCTGTTAAATTAGTTTGCTGTTACATTTCAATGAAACATGGTGAAGCCCCAAAATTGCCCAAAATTGCCCTCGCTAGAAGCATGTGTTTCAGACATAAGGAAGTGGATGGCTGCAAACTTTCTACTTTTAAACTCGGACAAAACAGAGATGCTTGTTCTAGGTCCGAAGAAGCAAAGAGATCTTCTGTTGAATCTGACAATTCATCTTGATGGTTGTACAGTTGTCTCAAATAAAACTGTGAAGGACCTCGGCATTACTCTGGACCCTGATCTCTCTTTTGAAGAACATATCAAGACCATTTCGAGGACAGCTTTTTTCCATCTACGTAACATTGCAAAAATCAGAAACTTTCTGTCCAAACATGATGCAGAAAAATTTATCCATGCTTTTGTCACTTCTAGGTTAGACTACTGCAATGCTCTACTTTCCGGCGACCCGGATAAAGCACTAAATAAACTTCAGTTAGTGCTAAATACGGCTGCTAGAATCCTGACTAGAACCAAAGAATTTGATCATATTACTCCAGTGCTAGCCTCCCTACACTGGCTTCCTGTTAAGGCAAGGGCTGATTTCAAGGTTTTACTGCTGACCTACAAAGCTTGCTCCTACCTATCTTTCCGATTTGGTCCTGCCGTACATACCTACACGTACGCTTCGGTCCCAAGACGCAGTCCTCCTTACTGTCCCTAGAACATCTAAGCAAACAGCTGGAGGCAGGGCTTTCTCCTATAGAGCTCCATTTTTATGGAATGGTCTGCCTACCCATGTGAGAGACGCAAACTCGGTCTCAACCTTTAAGTCTTTACTGAAGACTCATCTCTTCAGTGGGTCATATGATTGAGTGTAGTCTGGCCCAGGAGTGGGAAGGTGAACGGAAAGGCTCTGGAGCAACGTACCGCCCTTGCTGTCTCTGCCTGGCCGGTTCCCCTGCCTCTAACCCTATTACAGGGGCTGAGTCACTGGCTTACTGGGGCTCTCTCATACCGTCCCTGGGAGGGGTGCGTCACCTGAGTGGGTTGAGTCACTGATGTGGTCGTCCTGTCTGGGTGTCGTCCTTGGCTGTGCTTAGGCAAAGTGGGTGGGGTTATATCCTTCATGTTTGGCCCTGTCCGGGGGTGTCCTCGGGTGGGGCCACAGTGTCTCCTGACCCCTCCTGTCTCAGCCTCCAGTATTTATGCTGCAGTAGTTTATGTGTCGGGGGGCTAGGGTCAGTTTGTTATATCTGGAGAACTTCTCCTGTCCTATTCGGTGTCCTGTGTGAATTTAAGTGTGCTCTCTCTAATTCTCTCTTTCTCTCTTTCTTTCTTTCTCTCTCTCAGAGGACCTGAGCCCTAGGATCATGCCTCAGGACTACCTGACATGATGACTCCTTGCTGTCCCCAGTCCACCTGGCCGTGCTGCTGCTCCAGTTTCAACTGTTCTGCCTTATTATTATTGGACCATGCTGGTAATTTATGAACATTTGAACATCTTGGCCATGTTCTGTTATAATCTCCACCCGGCACAGCCAGGAGAGGACTGGCCACCCCACATAGCCTGGTTCCTCTCTAGGTTTCTTCCTAGGTTTTGGCCTTTCTAGGGAGTTTTTCCTAGCCACCGTGCTTCTACACCTGCATTGCTTGCTGTTTGGGGTTTTAGGCTGGGTTTCTGTACAGCACTTTGAGATATCAGCTGATGTACGAAGGGCTATATAAATAAATTTGATTTGATTTTGATTTGAATGAGTAGGTGTGTCCAAACTGTTGACTGGTCCTGTATATAAACTGTAGTACTGGGATGCAAACTCAAAATGTAATACATTTCAACTCTATATCTGACAAGGTGTCTTCTGTTTTTTTGACTCAGATCTGCTTTATTACTGTCACTTTTAGTGAGTTTGGTATATGTAGGAGGGCCAAACACAGGAAGTAGCTCTTTTCACTAGTTTAGTTGGAATACAGTCCAGTATGCAGCTTGAAGGTTTAGAGGCCATGACTATTTTAATGGAATGTGTCAAGCGATACAAGATTTAAAAAATCTAGTGTTTCCATTTATCTGAGGTCCTGGCAGTTTCGTGCAGACTCAGGACAACTGAATGAATGTTTGTGTTGCCACCCCAGGGTCACAATACTACTCATAAAGACCATTTAGAATTTAGAATGTTTGTGTTGCCACCCCAGGGTCACAATACTACTCATAAAGAACATTTAGAATTTAGAATGTTTGTGTTGCCACCCCAGGGTCACATTACTACTCATAAAGAACATTTAGAATGTTTGTGTTGCCACCCCAGGGTCCCATTACTACTAATAAAGAACATTTAGAATGTTTGTGTTGCCACCCCAGGGTCACAATACTACTCATAAAGAACATTTAGAATTTAGAATGTTTGTGTTGCCTCGCTAGGATCACAATACTACGAGATAGAACCTGTTGTATGAGATAGAACCTGTTGTATGAGATAGAACCTGTTGTATGAGATAGAACCTGTTGTATGAGATAGAACCTGTTGTATGAGATAGAACCTGTTGTATGAGATAGAACCTGTTGTATGAGATAGAACCTGTTGTATGAGTAAGAACCTGTTGTATGAGTAAGAACCTGTTGTGTCCTGTTGGGGGCGTCGCCAGTCCCTGAGCTCACCTGCGTGAATTGTTTGTTTGCTTATATGTTACATTTTGTTTCGTTTTGTGTAAATCCGTCGCCAGTTTAAAAGTATATTGTTCGGTGGCATGTGTGACGACCTTAATCCTAATGTTACGTACGTTGTTGGAATGAGACCAAGGTGCAGCGTGGTAGGCGAACATCTTACTTTTATTTAAAATGAACAAAAAAAAACGAACGTAAACTTCTGCTACACAGCACCTATACAAAATCACGATCCCACAACCTAAGGTGGGAAAAAAAAGGCTGCCTAAGTATGATCCCCAATCAGAGACAACGATAGACAGCTGCCTCTGATTGAGAACAGGCCGAAAAAAGAAAGAAAGAAAACTAGATTGCCCACCTAAATCACACCCTAACCAAATAGAGAAATAGAAAAGCTCTCTGAAGGTCAGGGCGTGACACCTAATCGCTGTAATATGCGGAAATGTTACAATCACTACCGGAGGTTGTATGGATTCAGTGAGTAAATCAACCACTATCACCTACTCCCGTGAGTTTCTGTTCTCTTTCCCAGATAAAGAAGAGAAGAAGGAGAAGGAGCGCACACTCTCCAAAACAGCATGGCCTTGCCAGATGGTTGTTCTACAAAATCAACAAACAAACAAAAGGTGAGCTAAGAAGAAGTGAGGCTCAAGAGGTGTTATCAGGAACAGATTACGGAGGCGGGGAAGAACTCACCCGCTCCGGGTGATCACCCTGTCAAAATGTGCAGGTCATTAAATAACAAACTGGACGAGTTAGCGGCTACTCATGGCTCCTATATTGTGATCACAACTACTGATGGATCTGGATGCTGCTTTAAAACCCATTTCTGCAGCATTAGTAAAGATATGATCAAACCATGTTGATGATTTCATTCCTCTACTGTTTGTAACTACCCTGGTAGGTTGACTGATAACCTGAACAAGGTTGCCAGCACTGGTTACAGTTTGAAGTTTATTCCTGAGTAGGCAGCTTGATGAGAGCCAGTCAATATTTAAATCATCCAGAAAATATACTTCTCTGTTGATATCATATACATTATCAAGCATTTCACACATATTATCCAGATACTGACTGTTAGCACTTGGTGGTCTATAGCAACTTCCCACCAGAATGGGCTTTAGGTGAGGCAGATGAACCTGTAGCCATATTACTTCAACAGTATTTCACATTAGATCGTCTCTAATCTTTACAGGAATGTGGTTCTGAATATAAACTGCCTCCGTTGGCATTTCTGTCTTTTCGGTAGATGTTATAACCATGTGTTGCTGCCACTGTATCACCAAAGGTTTTTAATGCTTATCAGAGATAGACTTACTCCTGTTATTTACATTGGAGCTGATAGTATAGGGTGAGCTGCATGAAGTGGTCTTACTGCTATTGCACACTGCCTCAGTGCTAACAGTGTAACAATGGTTTATGATTACTCATGATTACTGCTTACAATAGCTGTAGGAGAAACACATGTATTCGGTGCAATTAGGGGTACATAAATTAAATGACTTATATTGTGTTTTCCAATACACCTAAAATCATATACATTTGATGCAGCATTATGATGACTCATTGTCACAATGGAAGGGATTAACTGAGCTGATCTTGGATCAAGAGCCAAGATGATTAGGATCATTTACCAGTCACTGTTTCAACACAGCCTTGAAAAGCGTGGACACAGTCCAGGAGCCAAGAAGATTTGGATGGACTCCGTCATTCCTGTAGAGTATCGTCTGTTTCCAGAAGGTGTCAAAGTTATCAATAAAAGTGACTCCAGCAGAGCTACAATTGTCTTTTAGCCAGGTGTGTAGTGCCAGGACTGTTTTGCATTGAGGAGTACACCACATCAGTCACTGGCTTTAGAAATAAGTGCATTGAGGACGTCGTCCCCACAGTGACTGTACGTACATACCCCAACCAGAAGCCATGGGTTACAGGAAACATTCGCACTGAGCTAAAGGGTAGGAGCTGCCACTTTCCATGTACGGAACTCTTAAACCGGAAGCTTCTAAGAAATCCTGCTATGCCCTCCGATGAACCATCAAACAAGCAAAGCGTCAATACAGGGCTAAGATTGAATCATACTACACCAGCTCCGAAGCCCGTCGGATGTGGCAGGGCTTGCAAACTATTACAGACTACAAAGGGAAGCACAGCCGCGAGCTGCCCAGTGACACGAGCCTACCAGACGAGCTAAATCACTTCTATGCTCGCTTCGAGGCAAGCAAAACTGAGGCATGCATGAGGGCATCAGCTGTTCCAGACTAGAATATATGCCATTTAGCAGACACTTTTATCCAAAGTGATTTGCAGTCATGTGTGCAAACTCTGAATAAGAGTTAAGAAAATATTTAATAAATAAACAAGTTTAATTTTTATTTATTTAAATAACAATAACAAGGCTATATACAGGGGATACCGGTACAGAGTTAATGTGGAGGCAATATACAGGGGGTACCGGTACAGAGACAATGTGGAGGCTATATACAAGGGTACCAGTACAGACTCAATGTGGAGGCTATATACAGGGGTACCAGTACAGACTCAATGTGGAGGCTATATACAGGGGGTACCAGTACAGAGTCAATGTGGAGGCTATATACAGGGGTACCAGTACAGACTCAATGTGGAGGCTATATACAGGGGTACCAGTACAGAGTCAATGTGGAGGCTATATACAGGGGTACCAGTACAGACTCAATGTGGAGGCTATATACAGGGGTACCAGTACAGAGTCAATGTGGAGGCTATATACAGGAGGTACCAGTACAGAGTCAATGTGGAGACTATATACAGGGGGTACCGGTACAGAGTCAATGTGGAGGCTATATACAGGAGGTCAATGTATTATGCACCTGAATAACTTCTGCTGACTCAATATGGGCTTCCTGGTTATGAAAGAAAGTGTGGTGGTCAATGGAAGCCTCTCCCATTGTTTGAAGCAGTTGTAGTCTTTGTTGGCATGCATCCAGACCCCAGAATGGTAGTAGAAAGGAGCCTGTTCCCCGCATGCTTCCTCACAATCATTGGCTGCCTCGACCACTCCCCCACCTGACTTCATTCCTACAGCCTTCATCTCTGTCCCTGAAGTCTCTTCACTGTCTGATCTTCATTCCTACAGCCTTCATCACCATCCCTGGAGTCTCTTCACTGACTGATCTTCAATGCCAACAGACAATTTGTTAGTTTGTTTGACATGGTTGGGTGTTTTTGTGTCAGTAAAAATGTATAAGTGAGAAATGGCGATGGAAACTCCTTTATGCGCAAATATTTATATAATAACCATCACATCGAAGTTAAATCAGATAGATCTTAATTAACTTGGAGTCACGTGATGATATATTGTGTGGTCCTCCCACTACAACTTGGGAACCCATGTAGTTTATTAGGCTACAGATTAAATAAGTTATGAACTTCACAGGGTGGTGAAAGTGCATGTGTTGAGCTTGGGGCGGCAGGGTAGCCTAATGGTTAGAGCGTTGGACTAATAACCGAAAGGTTGCAAGTTCATATCCCCGAGCTGACAAGGTACAAATCTGTCGTTCTGCCCCTGAACAGGCAGTTAACCCACTGTTCCTAGGCCGTCATTGAAAATAAACATTTGTTCTTAGCTGACTTGACTAGTTATAAATAAAAATGCTCCATTCCAATACATTTTGAGGGCCTTATTCTGGTGACATGATGATCGATGCTTGGTTGCCATTTGACAAATAAAATAATAATCTCATCATTCGGGTAACAACGTTTATTCAACCAGTGGTAGGCTTGTAAATGTCTGTTGTTGTGGTGACATGATGATTGATGGTGACATATTTGAAGGTCTTATTCTGATTATCAATGGTGCTGGAGGAATGACACATCCAGATAAACACACAATGTCAGACTTTAAAAAAGGACCATTTAAACACACGGAATCTGATCTACTCTATATTCAAACGGACAGACTCCATATTCAGTTTTATTTTCTAATAAAAACATACAAATATATTTTAGAGTATGCTTTGTACAATTCAATTTCATATGGTATAAACAATTAAACACAGTCATTAAAATAAGACAATGGGAGCACTGTGTATGTTCTCTGATGAATTTTAAGTCAATGTGATGTGAAATATCAGTTTACACAGTAGGAGAAGTTATTTTTCTCTGTGTGGATCCTCACCTGCCTTATAAGTGACATTTGTAAGGCTTCTCCCATGGGTGTATTTAGATCATGATATTTCATGTTTCCTATCAAGCTAAAACTCATTCCACACAGGGCGCAATGGAAAGGCTTCTCCCCTGTGTGTATTCTCTCATTTCTTTTCAGGCTTCCTAAATGGTTAAAACTCATTCCACACAGGGCGCAATGGAAAGGCTTCGGTGTGTGTCCACATGTCTTTTCAGGCTTCCTAACCTGGTAAACCTAGATCCACACTGGGAGCAGTGGTAAGGCTTATCCCCTGTGTGTATTTGCTGATGAGCTTTCATGTTTCCTAACATGCTAAAACTCTTTCCACACTGGGCACAATGGTATGGCTTCTCCCCAGTGTGTATTCGCAGATGAGACTGCAGGTTTCCTAACATGCGAAAACTCTTTCCACAATGGGTGCAATGGTATGGCTTCTCCCCTGTGTGTAATCTTGCATGAGATTGCAGGTTTCCTAACGAGCCAAAACTCTTTCCACACTGGGCGCAACGGTATGGCTTCTCCCCTGTGTGTATTCGCTCATGAGTTATTAGGCCTCCTAACCTGTTAAAACTCTTTCCACAATGGAGCAGTGGTAAGGCTTCTCCCCTGTGTGTATTCGGCCGTGAACTTTCAGGCTTCCTTGCTGTCTAAAACCCTTTCCACAATGGGAGCAGGTAAGGCTTCTCCCCTGTGTGTATTCGGCCGTGAGCTTTCAGCTTCCTTGCTGTCTAAAACCCTTTCCACACAAGGAGCAGTGGTATGGCTTTTCCCCTGTGAGACTCTTATGTCTTTTCAGGCTTCCTAACTTGGCAAAACTCTTTCCCAATCTGGGAGCAGAGATGTCGTCTTGCTGGTTTGGACGTCTCTGGTTCGTCAAGTTTGGTTTTCCTCCTGCCAAAGACAGTGTTTATTTAAAGAGAGAACAGAATGAAATCTCAACATCATAAACTGCCTTATTATGAGGTTTAATCCAAATCAGATCCCTCAATAACCTGAGGTCCGTTTTCAAACATTTCATCATTTAAAACAATCTTGGTGTGATTTTAAAACAAATATTGTAGAGCTTCCTTGTAATATGTTTACTTACTTATTCATATTCATATTCTTATTTTTCATTCTGTTTTAGAAGTCAGACACAACAAACTAAACAGTTCTACAACACTCAAGACACAGACATCTCTGGATTCCTATCGAGCAGGTGGTTCTAAATATATAACCTTCGTAGCTGTATGGATACAGAATGCGATCTACACACTTCCTTAAAAGTAATTTTTTCCAAAACAATTTTTTTTCATTGGAGACACAAAGCACCTCTAACATCTCCCCGTTGTCTCAAGGGTTTGACACATGATGTTTGAAATGGCAATTTTTTTGATTTAGACTAATCATTTGACTAATCACTAATGAAATGGTATTTGGGTAAAATAAAAATAATGAAATATTTGGGGCGAATGTTTAACTTTTTTTTTACCCCCTTTTTGCCCCATTTTTGTCAA